>NC_052947.1:10752933-11033042 GCF_013358895.1 Oreochromis aureus
TTCACGTTGTCGTGATACTCCACACGACCTGAAGGCTCAATCCGTTCCTTATCACCTGTTCTCCATTTTTTAATCCATAATTTAAACTCTGGTTTCATGTTATCAGGATGTGAGTATTTACTAATAATGCTGACTGAAGATCCTTCCAGAGCACAGATTCTCCTGCTGATATAATTCACTCTCCAGCAGTTTTTATCCTGAACACCTGAAATATAGATGGAAGATTTACAGTTGACTGTGGTGTCTGCATGTTGAGATAACAGCTTTTTATTAATTAACAGAATTAACAGTTTTCTTTGATACTCACAGACTTCATCAGATTGAAGATGCTCGTGACCTTTAATTACACAGTAAAAGTTGTTTTTCAAAGAACTTGGAGTTGAAATGCTCGTTATATTTTCCCTATAAAGTTTTCCATTTTCATACCACACATAGACAGTTTGAGGGTCGATCAGAGGACATGAGGTGCTACAGGTCAGTGTGTTCCCAGGTGTCCTTACAACATGTACCACTGAGGAGATGATAAATACAGTTTCGTCAGTCACTATGTTATTAATATGCATATTTTATACATGTATGTATGTCAGTTACATGGTTTTGTGTATGGGAGCAGATTTGTAGAGGTGAGTCCAAAGAACAACGGCACTTGAACTCACTTCTCTTTTCCTTATACGAGAGTGATCTGTGTACTCATTCTGTCTTTTCCTCATCAGGGAAGTTTTCACTTTAACACATTTTCATTGACTGCATCCCCACACTTCCATAATAATCTTGGCATTCTACTTTTTTCACCCAAAGCATAATGTAATTCACGTTTGTTCAAAAAATTGTTTCATTTTTTAAAAATACTGATGGCTGCCAGCGCTACTCCTCAGCGTCTTAGTAGATGTACCTATGCTGTTAATGTGAAAGTCCTAGTTGAATTCATTCCTGAAGTATTGCAATCACAAAATTTTCAGAAAACTAGAACTTTGACCTTGACCTTGAGGTCAGTGTCACTGAGATTCAAAATCATCAAAGATTTTTAGTACATGTGCCTTTTGTAGCAATTTGGAAATCCTACGTTGCCTCATTCTCGCAGTTACAAATCTCGGTGTCCATGCCAACTGCCAATAACATCTTTTAACCTTTCAGCCTTTTTACAGCTGAGGGGTTAAAAAAGTGAATGTAGAAACAGTGTATTTCAGAGATCAGTAAGAAGATGTGTTTGTGTGTTCACCTCTGGGAAATGTGATGGAACAAGGCTCATGTTCTGATCCCTGCTGATAAGGACACATTTCGCTTTTAGTGTAAGTCACATTGAAGCATGGTGATGTGATGGAATCTGGATGAAAAAAAATATTAGAGTATTGAGTATGTTTACTGAGAATTATTTGACTTAGTTTATTTTTAGTAGTTTATTTTGTTACACACTGAATATCATGACTCACCCACAGAGACTTCAGGGGCTCTGAGATCCTCGTAGCCTTTGACAGCACAGGAGTATGTGACTGCTTCCTCACTGCTGAGCAGCTCTTGGTACCAGGGAGACCAGTCCTCATAGAGAAACTCTCTGTTCTTGTACCAGATGTAGGCTGCAGGCTTTTCAGTCAGAGGACAGCTGCTGCTGCACATCAGTGTTACTGTCTGTCCCTCTGTGGCAGGAATCACCTTTACCTGCAGCTCTGAGAGGATCGTTAATAGAAATAATATCAATACATTGATTATTCATAAATGAGTTCTTCATGCATTTGATAAAACCACTGTACCTGCAACACTGAGAGAAATTCCCCTTTGGCCACAGTCTGATTTGTCAGCAGGTTCTCTGCAGCAGTAAATGTTTGCATCATTCTCTGCTAGATTGTTGACTGTCAGAGTCAAGTTACTCTCTGCTGACATGCTGTACTTTCCATCTGCAGAGGTCTCAATCTTCAAGCCCCCCCTGTATACACTGTACCAGTTCATGCTTGAAGTTGGATGTTGATGTGAGCAGGACAGATTTACTGATGAACCTTTCAAGGCACAGATGCTGTTTGGTTTTCCCTGAACACCTTTAGCAGAACATTTGATTAACAAGCATCTGTGCAGATTTACACAATTTCTGTAACATTGATCTCTATACCAACAAGTCAGGGCAGTTGCACAATGATAATGCAAATGATTAACTTGTACTTTAATGACGTGTAGCTCATCAAGATAGAATTAGTGAAAGTCCCTTCAACTAACAGATCTTATCCTGTTTTATCTAATCTTTATGTGACTTTGCACAATTTGGCTACACCTGAAATGTTTTGCAGTCTTAAATTGAACAAAATATATCCTCCCAGAGAGATGGAGAACAAAGATCCAAGATCCAAAACAAACATCTGGCTTCAGAACACAACTGCTTTAAATTTCAGCTTTTAGTCAGAATGTTTGATTGTTTGATCTTCTAAATACTCCAGATGCTGTTCGGGTAAAATAAAGGAGGTGAAATTCAGAAGTGTCCTGCTTAAAAGAGAGATGCTAATTAGAGAATGGACAGACAGATAAAGGCAAATGTGTATACAGAGTGCATGAAACACCATATATACCAGTTAAAAGTTTGGACACGCAGAATGACTAAATCTCTGAAATGTCTCTCTACATATAACGCGTTAACGGGTCAACTGCGCTAACATGTTGTCGCTGTGCAGCTCCACACACGGGGCATACAGTGGCTTGCAAAAGTATTCGGCCCCCTTGAACTTTTCCACATTTTGTCACATTACAGCCACAAACATGAATCAATTTTATAGGAATTCCACGTGAAAGACCAATACAAAGTGGTGTACACGTGAGAAGTGGAACAAAAATCATACATGATTTCAAACATTTTTTATAAATAAATAACTGCAAAGTGGGATGTGCGTAATTATTCAGCCCCCCCGAGTCAATACTTTGTAGAATCACCTTTTGCTGCAATCACAGCTGCCAGTCTTTTAGGGTCTGTCTCTGCCAGCTTTGCACATCTACAGACTGAAATCCTTGCCCATTCTTCTTTGCAAAACAGCTCCAGCTCAGTCAGATTAGATGGACAGCGTTTGTGAACAGCAGTTTTCAGATCTTGCCACAGATTCTCGATTGGATTTAGATCTGGACTTTGACTGGGCCATTCTAACACATGGATATGTTTTGTTTTAAACCATGCCAGTGTTGCCCTGGCTTTATGTTTAGGGTCGTTGTCTTGCTGGAAGGTGAACCTCCGCCCCAGTCTCAAGTCTTTTGCAGACGCCAAGAGGTTTTCTTCCAAGATTGCCCTGTATTTGGCTCCATCCATCTTCCCATCAACTCTGACCAGCTTCCCTGTCCCTGCTGAAGAGAAGCACCCCCAGAGCATGATGCTGCCACCACCATATTTGACAGTGGGGATGGTGTGTTCAGAGTGATGTGCAGTGTTAGTTTTCCGCCACACATAGCGTTTTGCATTTTGGCCAAAAGTTCCATTTTGGTCTCATCTGACCAGAGCACCTTTCTTCCACATGTTTGCTGTGTCCCCACATGGCTTGTGGCAAACTGCAAACGGGACTTCTTATGGTTTTCTGTTAACAATGGCTTTCTTCTTGCCACTCTTCCATAAAGGCCAACTTTGTGCAGCGCACAACTAATAGTTGTCCTATGGACAGATTCCCCCACCTGAGCTGTAGATCTCTGCAGCTCGTCCAGAGTCACCATGGGCCTCTTGGCTGCATTTCTGATCAGCGCTCTCCTTGTTCGCCCTGTGAGTTTAGGTGGACGGCCTTGTCTTGGTAGGTTTACAGTTGTGCCATACTCCTTCCATTTCTGAATGATTGCTTGAACAGTGCTCTGTGGGATGTTCAAGGCTTGGGAAATCTTTTTGTAGCCTAAGCCTGCTTTAAATTTCTCAATAACTTTATCCCTGACCTGTCTGGTGTGTTCTTTGGACTTCATGGTGTTGTTGCTCCCAATATTCTCTTAGACAACCTCTGAGGCTGTCACAGAGCAGCTGTATTTGTACTGACATTAGATTACACACAGGTGCACTCTATTTAGTCATTAGCACTCATCAGGCAATGTCTATGGGCAACTGACTGCACTCAGACCAAAGGGGGCTGAATAATTACGCACACCCCACTTTTCAGTTATTTATTTGTAAAAAATGTTTGCAATCATGTATGATTTCCATTCCACTTCTCACCACTTTGTATTGGTCTTTCACGTGGAATTCCAATAAAATTGATTCATGTTTGTGGCTGTAATGTGACAAAATGTGGAAAAGTTCAAGGGGGCCGAATACTTTTGCAAGCCACTGTATGTGTTAGGGCTGTCAACTTTAACACATTAATATGACATTACGATATGGAAAGTAACAGTTCTTGCTTTTTACTTTCTCTTTTTCTCACAGTTTTAAGCTTCTACATGCTTGTGACTGGTAGAAGACTAGAGTTTGGGTTACAGTAGTTCTCCAGCGCATTTTAAAATGTGTTGATCACATATTTTTAATTGTAACACAGAGTGATCGTTTACTGATATGGATTTGAGACAAGCTTGAAATGAGAGACTCATCTCACTATGGCCTAAACCCAGTACTTCATAGCACTGATGCAAAGGAACTTTTAGTACATCAATCTTTAGAAACTAACAGCTTTCATAAAACTGCAGTATTTGATACAATGGAAAGGTGAACAATCTGACAAACCAGTTGTAACAAATACAAAAACAGGCTATTCTTCTGTGGTGATTTAAAACAAGAGATACGTGACTGTGAAAGGACAGGAGGACTGACCTTATAGAGTCAAAAAAATCATTATTATGGCTTAAAGTAAACAACAGTAAAATTTAAAACAGCTTTAAATATCTACAACCATAAAATTTTACCTATGCATTAATGCAGCATTTACACTGATACATACAAAGTGGACATTGAATTAAGGGATCAGGGAAAACAGAATCTTTCCTACCTGAGAGACAGAGAACAAAAACCCAGAACAAACATTCAGCTTCTGTGAAGAACATGGCTGTTGCAGACTGCGCTGTTTAATCACAAAGTTGACTAATGAGCTTTATAAAACCCTAGCTGTTGTCTTATTAAAGAATGACTTCTTAAAAGCAGAAGTCATCTTCTTAAAACTGTGAAGTCTGATGACAGAATGGACAAAGAAATTAGGCCAAATGTGTTTTCATGCAACACCTTCAGATCACTTCCTCTTGTGGAAAGATGAAACCTCAAGTGTCAAAGTAGCTGTTTCACATATTTCTATATCTCTACATATCTATCTCGCTAGGTATTTATTAGTATACATATTTATATATAGTTATATGCATGACTTAATTCTATGGGTTTTGTTTGTTTGTTTGTTTTTTAATGTTTCCATGTTGTCAGAGTGAAAAAAGGTACATGTGGTTTGGTTGTCATTTTGTGGTCCAGATAAAACTGAGAAAAAAACCCACAGACACAGAGACTTTGAACTTTTAATGTTCAATTCAAAAGCATCTCAAGCTCACACACATGAAAACTTCATGAAACAACAGGTTTTTGTTTTGCTTTTAGTACAACATTTTGAATTAGTGCGTTTACTGCCAAATATCTCTAAAGTCAGAAGTCAGCCATGTTTTTTTCTTTTCAACTGATTTTTATCATGTGTTTTATGCAGAGTTTAAAAACAGATACACCAGTTGTGATGCTGAAGTCATACAAAAGTCACTCAACTACAGAGGAATACTATTTTTTAATGTATGGTGACAAACTTTATTGAATGAAAACTGAAGCTGTAAATCAAAGCAAGATTTCAGGTTATTTGAATGTTGTAAATGTTGAAAAAGAAGAAGAAATGTTCGAGGGTGTTTCGTTGTTACAGTTCTCAGTTCTCAAAGAATGATGATCAGCGGGCATATTCCTTACAGAAGACCAATTACTTTTTCCATGAACCCATTGAAAGACAGTCTTTAGAAATCACAGACAATCCCTGATGGAGACATATTCATATATTGTGTTTTAAAGATAAGGAGAGTATAGGAGAATGGAAACTTTAAATGTGATAGAGGGATAGAGAAAGGTGAGCAGTGTTACATGAGCTCAGTACAGAAAAAGACATTGCTGTGCTCCTTCTACAGGAAATGCATGGCTTACTAGATAATGAAGTTGAATGGGGCATGAGTAAGAGAGGACGGTTCTTTCTAAATCATGTTGCAAATCTTAGTGCAGATGTAGCAGTTTTATTTCTTAAGCACCTTCAGTTATCACATTATCAAATCCAACTTAATATTTCTCTAATTCAGTTCAGTTTTATTTATATATCAACAAATCACAACTAAATGTGCCTCAAGGTGCTTTATAGTGTAAGAGCAAGCACATGGCGACAGTGGGAAGGAAAAACTCCCTTTTAACAGGAAGAAACCTCCAGCAGAACCAGGCTCAGGGAGGGGGAGCCATCTGCTGTGACCAGTTAGGGGTGGGGGCAGTGGGACAGGACAGAAGCCACACTACAGAAGAGAACCAGAGATTAATGATTAAATGCTGCCTGGTGTATCAACTCTTAGGAAGTGAGAAGAGGTGAGTGAAGAAAAAAGTGCATCATGGGACATCATGAAAACAATTCAGCTGATTTCCAGCGATTCAAGTTGTCATTTTAATGCAGTAATGTAAGTTTTTACAACTTAACAAAATGTTGTCTCTGTTGGATGTGTTTACAGATACAACAAAATTTCCTGCTTTTCTCAATGTATCAAATGGGGAAAATTCAAAAAATGTTCTATGCAGTGTATTGAATACCTAACATCTAACAACTCATGCAATAACTAATTTCTTCAAAAACACAGGAAGTCTCTGCAAGCTAATCAAGGCCATGGTACATGTGTGAATGCTGCACAATGGAAGAAGTGTGGCATGCAAAGATGAGAAAAATGTCATCTTATGCATCAGCACCAGCCATGTGTGAAAGGCCTGCTGTTTAAAAAAAAAGTGCACCCAAAACACAAAAAGGACTGGCAGATGAAACAAACAGAAAAGACTGTGTAACCACAGAAAGTCTAACAGAAAGGAGCACCAGAAGTTTAAAACTGTAAAAGCAGAAATACATGATGAACAATCAAAGAAGAGAAAAACTGACAGAGAGAGGCATTTCTATTTATAGACATTAGAAACAGTTACAGTAGAGCAAAGAATAGCATGGCAGGAAATATAACAACAGACGATGGACTCTTACACAGATGCTTTGGTTCATGCATTCTTGCTGTTTCTGTTTCATGCAGGCTTTATGAATGCAGACAGCAAAATGAAGGGTGAAAATGTGAAACATATGAAAATATGAATTCATTAGTAAGGCTGGAATACCAAAAAAATGTTATCAATCACAAAAGTGAAAACAGTTTGATCTGAGTGCAACAGCTTAGCCTCCAATCTTATAAAACTGGACAGACTTTGGATATTTTTCTTAAAGCTGAGATGTTGATCATAAATAATGCCCAGGTTTCAAGCAGATTGTTTTGTGTATGTGTTTGGGAGGCATTAAGTTGTACTATGATAATAGCAGACACCTGTATACTTATGTATGTATGTCCTATTATGGATTAGTCTCAATTAAAATGTTGTTCATAAGGACCGGCAAAGCAGCATTGTTTTTTGGGTTTTTGTTTTTTTGCCAAAATCCGATGTTTATATAATACATTTTTGCCTTCCATTATCTTAAAGAGCTGCTCATTAAGTAAAAGTAACTTAGCGATGGGGCGGTAGTTATGGACTAAGCCAGATACAGAATCACAAGGGAGGGAGGAATGGGGATTCAAGGAATAACACAAACCAGACTAAAACCAAGAACAGAAATAAACAAGAGAATTAAAACCTGAAAATACAAATATAAAGAAACACACCAGAATATGCTGCTCCAAGAAAGCACAAAACCAGAAACCCTTAACACCAGGGCCATGCAGAGACGTTTATAGGGGTGGGTGCTTAAAGCTGAAAAGGGGCACATTGAACCAGGCTGAATAACAACAACACACATTCATCAAGAATCTAATATGGGATCGCATCATACTATATCACTGTTGTGAGGTGGCGACAAGGCAAAGCAAACGTAGCCTATGTTTTACCTGATGGGTACAATGTTGCTGTTGAGGGGTTGCTGCTGCTCCTGCTGCTGATAGTGCTGGAGGGCAGGGCTGTGTTGATCTGAGACTGTAGACATTAAAAAGTTCATAGGAGAGATGGTAGCTGATTAAACAAGTGTTATGAGATAATAACAAAATGCAAAGAACATAACAAAATGCGCTTGGAACCATAAGGCAACAAAAAACTGTGAGAAATAAACTCGGCTCTGCCTGTGAATCACTCTGATTCTCTTCTTCCTTCCATCCCCTCACTTCATCTATCACTCTCCACTTGCTGTCCATCTGAGAACAAGGCACAACTTGCTTTTGCAATAAACTATAATTTAATTATCCACACCTAACAACTCCTGCACTTAATCTATAATAAAATGATGACAGAAAAATGTTATAGAAGCAAAACATTCCAGTTGTGCTTATTATTATTTTTATACTTGAATACCTCTCCAACAACTGGTACATGTGTTAGTGTTACCTGTGCTCTTTGTAATCCAGCTGCTGAGGGATCCACTGCCTTTAGTATCCTCACACAGCTCCTACTGTTTCCTCCTCATGTCCTTACCAGCCATGTCTGGACAATGTTATATCATGAGTACTAATTTTTTAAAAATCCATATAAATAAAACACACACATGCACGCACACACAGGGACATTTTAGACCTTCAGAATACTGTATATACTATGGGCATCATGGTGCTGATCCAGAATCCTTCCCTTATTATTTATTACTAGAGCTACAATAATAAAGCAATGAGGGGAAAAAAGTAATAAATATGAAATAATGTATTTATGATGATTCCATTTGTTTCACTATCCACTCTGTGCAGGCAGAAAGCTTATTACATTTTTAAACTGTAGAGATACAATAATTTTACTGCTGTAAAATCAGCATTTTAAAATATAAATCTAATATAATCTGTGTCTTAATGTATGTTCTTTAAAATACAGCGTATGTTTTTTAAATATTATAATTATAATAATCCATAATTATGTGGACATGCATATTAGATCGTTTTAAGTGAAATATAATCCCCCCAGAAAGGCAGGCAAAGCCCTGTAACTTACTTTAAAACTAAATATGTTCCCTAAAACGGTGACAGAGCTACAGACCCATGACAGCCTTACACAGTCAGCCAGCAGCTATGACCAGGATTACTTGTGGATTTAATAAAAGGACAGGTTTGTCGCTCTGTTACACACACAGCACGCTCTTTTGTTTCAGTTCGTCAGTTGCAACAAGACAACTTACCAACGTGTACGTAATAAGCTAATACTCCTGTGTGCTATACACTACAGTGTACGCTGTACACCTACTTACTGGTTGTGTCGCATCAGTCTGTCTCTGAGTTAATTTGTGTTTCTCCTACAGCTCCGGACCGCTAAAAATGCGCGTGCTCTTTATGAGCTCGTTCCCGGCTCGTAACCAGCGCGTTCTGCCGTCAAGGGCGATCATTGGTTAATAGTGATCATGTGACTGATGCAAGCCAGATCCTTTTATTTAGCAAAACTGTGATTAATAGTTAAATATTATTGTTGAGGGGCACAGACAGGACTCCACACGCACACACACATTTAAAAAAAAAAAAAAAAAAAATTTTTTTTAAAAGTTGCCTCAACAAAAGGGCACTCTGGGCACCCATCAGGAAAGGGGCGGGTGCTCAAGCCCCTCCAGCCCCCCCCCCCCCCCCCCCTCTCTGCACGTGCCTGCTTAACACTCTCCAAGAAAACCCCGAACCCATAAAACTAAGAAACAAGACAAATGTAAATATAATATATGCAGAATATAGAATCATGAAACAAAGATAATCAAAAATACAAAACTAGAAAAACCTGAATCATCCCAAAACTCCTAAACCAAGACCCAGGGACCATGTTTAGCCAGATTAGTTCATTAATTTTTATATGGCCTGACTTTGTGCATATGTGCTCTGACTGATGTCCATACAATCTTTTAAATTGCACTTAAAAACTCACTTTCTTAATCTAGCCTTTGAAGCAAATTAGTTCGGACTGGCCTGCATTTGTGCTACATAACTGTAACTGTTGCTGTAACTATAACTGTTTTTGTTGTCTTTCATTGTAACCTGCATTGCGGCACTTTTGTGAAGCACTTTGATGGACACAGGTCCTTTGTAAATGTGCTATAGAAATAAACATTGATTGATTGATTGATTGATTGATTGATTGATTCCTTATGACTCTTTTAGGGTGCGCCTAGAACAGGGGTCTGCAACCCTTTACACCCAAAGAGCCATTTGGACCCGGTTTCCACGCAAAAGAAAACACTGGGAGCCGCAAATACTTTTTGACATCTAAAATGAAGATAAAACACAATATATACAGTGTTATCTTTATGCTTTGTGTGAACAACTAAGGTGTGCTGCTTATGAAATCCATGAAGTGCTACAGAGAAAATTAAATCATATTTATGTAATTAACACATTTTGAACTCTTAAAGAAATATAACAAAAGCAAAGACACCAACCTGAACTAAAATGATCCATGTAGCAAACAAAAACTGTTGTCAGCCGCCACCCTTATATCACCTTTGGGCTGTTGGAGCCTTGACCTGAATCTTAAAAAATAATTGGAAAAAAGCACTATGCTGCTGAAAAATGGATATTTGCAAAATTCTGCCTAAATATGTATTTTACCTGGTTAATGCGTCTGCGGGCGTGGTTTGCAGCGCCGCTGCAGGGGAGGCGGACGCACCTGGCGACACCGCAATCACGCCTCGCTGCCTTAACGTCTGCGCTATCTGTGCTGTTGTGTTGTTGGTGGTGTATGTCGGCCTGTGAGCTGAAAAGCTACAGCCGGCTGTATGCGTACAGCAACCGTGTGTGAAAAGTGCTCAATATAGAGATGCTCAAAAGCATGCTGATGGAAACATCGTCGGGTCTGCCGTGATTTGTTTACAATGGGACTTCTGCTCCTGAACCTCTGCGCACAGAGTCCGCAAATCGGGGCTATACGAAGTCAGTTTACGCAGGACTGTAAGCTGTCATCTGTCAGGCATGAACAGTGTTTGCCTTTAACATAGTTCACGGTGGAGAACAGCTGCTGACATAATGTGGATACGAAGATCCATAATTGGCCTACCTGGGGTTGAAAGTCTCGATAAATGCACGGCGTTTCCTTCCGCGAGTGTGACTCTTATTTTGAGCGATGAAAAAATAATAGAATATAATTTTATTTTTATATTTCAATATCACAATAATCTTCCATTTTAGAACTACGAGTTAAAAAGAACTAACATAAATAAAATACACTTCAGCTAAATACTTCTAATTTATTTGCCCAAACCAGGTGGAGCCGCAGTATAAGGACTAAAGAGCCGCATGCGGCTCCGGAGCCTCAGGTTGCTGACCCCTGGCCTAGAACCTTAGCAAGCCTTGAAAACTAGAAGCTAATCTGCCAGTCCCCAATATTTTCTAATCTAGTTATTTTTTTTCTCCAAGAAAATATTTACTAGTGTCATTTATAGTTTCAAATTCAATTTCATGTTAATAACATGCACTATGTTCTAAATAAAACTTTAGGTGTTTTTTTCTTTTGTACAGTTATGGTTTCATTCTCATCGTGAAACGTCCATCATTCTCATTTGGAGTGCAATTCATTTGTCAAATAGAGACAAAGCAGACAGGGCATACCCTGGTATGTCAAATTCCTGGCCAGCATGTCAGATTATGATAAAATGGCATTTGGTTTGTGTTCATTCGTTTTACACATCATGCAGGTTTCAAACTAAACCCAAACTTCCTTCCTAAATACTTTATGCATTTATATACTATAGCTGTCTGAGCAAGTTAGTATTTTACATTTGAAAAATTAACGCCTACAGAAATTTTATTTCTGCTGCCCTCTAGTGGTTGAACTTGTCACCTTGCAGCAGTGACATGCAGCCTTGTTCACTCAATACTGTTCACTCAAGAATTGTGCTTTTAAATCAGTCTTGCTGTTTACTAAATCTCACTTTGCATAGAACACATTCTTTCAGGTAACCGATGAAAAATTAGCACATGCTGACTTCACAACGTCACTATGAATCCAAACAGTTTGGTGGACTCCTATTTGCAGGAGCCCTCTTCACTCTGTCTGCTCTTTAGCAGTTAAAGACATGGCCACGAGATGGAGCCATTATCATAACTCATCATTTCAACAACTGCTTGTGCATTCAATATAACAGTCTCTACTATTGAGGGATGATTTAATCACCTGTTCTGAGGTTCATACAGGTAGTGACAATATTTTATCCTGTTACTCTGTTTCACTTTGTAAATATGTTTTAAAATTGCAGTTGTCTCTTCGGGATGTTAATTCATCTGCTCTCAGTTCATGAAATGGAGAAAACTCAACAAAAAACATCAGAATCTACTTCTTGCCCAAGTGTGTGTGTGTGTGTGTGTGTGTGTGTGTGTGTGTGTGTGTGTGTAAAGCTGATTATGGTTACAGTCTTGGCTTGTTTAGTTCCCATTGCGAAGAAACATGAAGTGTCTGCTAGTGTCACATACACAGATTCTAGGTTTGACGAACAGTCTCAGTTGTGGGCAAAAGACAAAAACCAGTAAAATTCTAAAATGCATTTCATTAGTCTAAGATCAACAGGAAACAGTGGAAGAATGGAACCAATATATTTTTGACACTTAAAAACTTCTCTTGAGTATTGAGTTGAATTAAGTTGATTCTCAAAATAGTTTAGTTTGTTGTGATACCACATGTAGGCAGTTTGATTGTCAGTCAGGTTACAGCTGGTGCTGCAAATCACAAATCACACTGTTGAAGAAGCTCTTTGAATGTGAACCTCTTTTGATACGAGATGAATACACTTCGTGTTACTCATGAATGTTTCAACAAATACAAACAAATGCTTTTACAGTTTGTTTGTGAAAACTTTCCCTGTGGGATATGTGATGGAGGACGGCTTATCCACTGATGCCTGTTTGTAAGAACACATCATTCTATAAGCATAAGTCACACTGTAGCATCTTTGTGTGATGGAATCTGGACAAAAATAAATGAAATGGGATTCAATATTTGTATCCAGATCATTTTTATAATAATACTTATTATTATTATTATTATTGGTATGTCCAGTAATGTTGGGATGTCCAGTCTGCGCTTTGTTTGGGGCATCCAGGCGAGGGAACACCTGTTGCTGGATGCAGCTTGTCCCTGACCCAGAGCAGTGTGTCTTTTCCCTTTACTGTGCGTCTATTGTAATTAAGTGAATGACTGGTGTTGTGATGCAGTGGGTGGCAGATGTGCCCCAAAACTTGACTCATCTGTACACACCCACAGTGTACCCTGTCTGTCAGACATGATTTATATATAACTCACTTACTGCACATAATGTCCTCTTTGTATATATTCACTCACTGTATATACTGTTCTCTCTTTTTGCACAGTCGAGGAGCGCATCAGGTCACATTTTGCTGCGTGTTGTACTTGTATAATTATGCACATGACAAATAAAGAATCTTGACACCGTCGTGTGGTGTAGGAAATTTTGAGTGTTCCTTTTCTAACTTCCTGTATGGAAGCTAACTGAAAAGGTCTCCAACTTGGTAAATGGACTGGTTCTTATATATTTTCTACTCTTCTGAGAACTCAAAGCGCTTTACACAACCTGTGCATTCACTCCCATTCTCACAAGCACATTTTCTAAGTGCTTTCTAACTAACAGTCACACATACATTCATACTTCGATTGATGCATCGGAGAGCAATTTGGGTTAGTATCGTGCCCAAGGATATTTGGCATAGACTAGGGAAAGCCAGGAATCAAACCACCAACCTTCCGATCAGTAGATGACCTGCCTGAGCTACAGCCACCTCCACTAAAGAAAGGTCGACATCCAGTGGATTTTCTGAGAATAACATATCAAAACAAAGTGGTAGAAATGGCTCAAACAGGGTTAAGTTCATTTCAGTGCATGTTTCAGAAACATATAGGGACTCAAAGTGTGCTCTACCAAATGGTTGGGCAGAACATTCAAAGTTCTCATCTCTATAAATTATACAATGTTGACATTTGTCCTTTTCTTTTGGTGAGTATATGCATTTACGTCTATTCTTATTTCAGGACTCATGAATAATCACTGACACCTGAGATATAAAAGATGACAGCCACAAACAGAAAGCCAGCATCTCTCAATAACATGATTTTTCAGTCCAAACTTTAAGTGTAAAGATGACAATAAGTGCACAAAACACAAGAGACAAAGTCACTCACCATTCAAACTAAGAAGTACTCTTTGTCAGACTGAGGGATGAGACAGATAACATGAATGTTTAAATCTTTAGTATTCTTGCATGCTATGTTGTACCATGAAAACATATTAAACTACATTCAGTCACTTCCCATATAATAATGATGATTTTATTAGATTTACTGTAAGTATCAACTCTGCTCCTTGTAGTTGTATTTGAATGCATTAAATAGTCATTGTTGAGCAGAGAGCTGTGGAGGTGGTAAAACTGTTCCACAAGTTCAACGTGCAGCATGAACAGCTGTAGAGATGGAGACTTTAGTTTTCTGTGAAGCTACTTTTTTTTGCCTCTGGTTGAATGTGGGTGCTGGGTGTGGTTAGAAAGTGCCAGACTTTAGCACTTTGCAACCACACTCACAGATGTAAACACTTTTACACTTTAATAAAAATCATATTTTATAACCACTCATGTTGTTTGCTGCCTTAGATGCTGTGAGATATTGTTTTTCTGATCAAAAAAAGCATAATCTGAACAAGTCTGTAAAGATAACTGAGCTGTAAATGTCATTAGTTAATTATGTTATGTTATGTGGCAGGTTTTTACTGACTTTTCTACATTCTGCAGTCAAGTGATAGTTAATGTAAATAATCGTTATTTGGAGGAAACTCACCTGAGAGCAGGTCTGATCTTACTTGTACTTATTGTACAGTCATTAATAGAAGGAAAAAAAGATTTAATAAACCCTCCACCTTCTGACAGCAAAAAGGTGAAGAAACAATCCACAAGTGATTATTCTGATAAATCTTCACAATAGTTGTGCAAAAGAATTTAGCTACTTGAGCTACTTTGTTTATTTTGTCTATTTTACATAACCACTATTAGAAACATTAGAAACATTAGAAACTTTCGTTCTCTATGTTTAGCAGTTAGTGGTTCATTTATGATTCAGAAAAAAAGAAACCTGCAGACATGATGACTTTAAAGTTCAGTTTTACAGTCATTTTCAAGATAATGTTATAAATTCACAAAGCTCACAAAGTAGTACAGCTGGCGTCTCTGACAAAGTTAACAATAGCATTTTTATGTTGTGATGCACTTTCCAGGTTTTTTGCAACATGTAATATCGTAGGCTATCTTTAAGTTGAAAACCCTATGCATTTTACTTTTTACTAATTTCTACTGTATTTTACCTTATATTTCCACTATAGACTGTGATTGTTTAACACTCTGGACTCATCAACTGTGGTGCTTTTCTTGTAGGTAATGACTCAATATTAGAGGTTACAGTAGAGACTAGCGCCATTGGAATAGAGATCAACTTCATTGGCATAGAGATGAGCTTCGTGGTTCATGGTGTCAAGCATCCTGCTGTGCTGAGCTGGGTTGTTTCCATATATGGGATTAAGGCTGACCTGAGGAAACCAAATAACATAAGATTATATTTCATTGCGTACGAGAGGGTATAATGTTAGTGAGATAAACCTGCCATGTACCTGCTGTTTGTTGTCTGATATTTCACTCTTTGGAGAATGACTGGAAGCCTTCTTTCTTCTGAGTGTCAAACGTGAAAGGATACCACTGAATAACAGATTTCAAATCAGAGTTTGAACATGATTGATCTAAAAGAGAACACAGTGATGCTCACCTCTGGCAGCAGAACACAGTGAGAAGTATTATTATTATTAACAGGAGAGCTGCAAAACCTCCTGCAGCTGCTGGTAGCCATTGAGCTGTGGTGTTATCCTTGTTGGTTTTAACACCACAGGAATAATTTCTTATATGCTCCCTGCTGACTGCGTCTAGGATCAGATGTTTGTTGTGTGTCTCTGTCATGTTCAGAGGTCGACTGTTGAAGTACCAAATGTAGTTTGTGTTGTCAGTCAGAGGACAGCTGGTACTGCAGGTCAGTGTGACTCTCTGACCCTCTGTCACCACTGCAGAAGGACTCATCTTCACTCTCAGCTCTGAAAGATGAACATTGTTAAATAATTAAAAACTATAAATCTCATAAAAAAATTTCCCAGTTACCTTTTTTTAAAATATAGGATAGCATTGTGATGGGTAATGTGATACAGGTCAATTGGTGTGGAAAGCAAAGGACAGTCAACAGTTTAACAAGCAGCACTTATTCTTAGACCAGCTAAAATGTGATGATCAGTGAAATTTTGCTGATAACACTTTTACATTCAGTTTTGTTTGCTCAGGTTTACATTAAGCTTTTTAGTGTAAAACACTGAGGCTCTTACATGAATAAAACATCTTAATCCTTGTTAGGAGACTTTACCTGTGACAATCAAAAAGACTCCAGGCAGTTTCAGTTCTTTATCATTTCCTTTCAGGATGAATGTATATTCTCCTGAGTCATTCTTCTTCAGGTTTTTGATGGTCAGGATGTGTTGGTTCTTCACGTTGTCGTGATACTCCACACGACCTGAAGGCTCAATCGGTTTTTCAAGTTCCTTATCACCTGTTCTCCATTTTTTAATCCATAATTTAAACTCCGGTTTCATGTTATCAGGATGTGAGTATTTACTGATAATGTTGACTGAAGATCCTTCCAGAGCACAGATTCTCCTGCTGACATAATTCACTGTCCAGCAGTTTTTATCCTGAACACCTGAAATATAGATGGAAGATTTACAGTTGACTGTGGTGTCTGCATGTTGAGATAACAGCTTTTTATTAATTAAGAGAACTAACAGTTTTCTTTTATACTCACAGACTTCATTAGATTGAAGATGCTCATGACCTTTAATTGCACAGTAAAAGTTGTTTTTCAAAGAACTGTGTTCATTGTTGAGATGCTGATTTTCCCTAAAAGGTTTTCCATTTTCATACCACACATAGACAGTTTGAGGGTCAGTCAGAGGACACAAGCTGCTACAGGTCAGTGTGTTCCCACTAGTCCTCACGATATAGACCTCTAAAAAAAATGGGGAATACAGTTTCATCAGTCACTACATTATTAATATGCATATTTGATACCCTGCTATTTTTTTACCATTTTTCTCAATTACCATAGTTTTGTGTACATGCTCCGTCTTCTCCTAAGGAAAAGCCTCTCTTTGCTTTGTTTAATTTTATATCTTGCACCCATTTCCATTATACATGTCTTCAACAAAGTTTAATGCAATTAAATACATATGTGATCCAGTTAATTAAATAATTTTTAAAAAGTGAATATAGAAACAGTGTACTCCACAGATCAGTAAGAAGATGAGTTTGTGTGTTCACCTCTGGGAAATGTGATGGAATAAGGCTCATCTTCTGATGCCTGCTCATAACGGCACATTTCCCTTTTAGCATAGGTCACACTGAAGCATGCTGATGTGATGAAATCTAGATGAAATTAAATATTAGCATACTGAGTATGTTTACTGAAAATCATTTGATTAAACATCATGACTCACCCACAGAGACTTCAGGGGCTCTGAGATCCTCGTAGCCTTTGACAGCACAGGAGTATGTGACTGCTTCCTCACTGCTGAGCAGCTCTTGGTACCAGGGAGACCAGTCCTCATAGAGAAACTCTCTGTTCTTGTACCAGATGTAGGCTGCAGGCTTTTCAGTCAGAGGACAGCTGCTGCTGCACATCAGTGTTACTGTCTGTCCCTCTGTGGCAGGAATCACCTTTACCTGCAGCTCTGAGAGGATCGTTAATAGAAATAATATCAATACATTGATTATTCATAAATGTGTTCTTCATGCATTTGATAAAACCACTGTACCTGCAACACTGAGAGAAATTCCCCTTTGGCCACAGTCTGATTTGTCAGCAGGTTCTCTGCAGCAGTAAATGTTTGCATCATTCTCTGCTAGATTGTTGACTGTCAGAGTCAAGTTACTCTCTGCTGACATGCTGTACTTTCCATCTGCAGAGGTCTCAATCTTGAAGCCCCCCCTGTGTACACTGTACCAGTTCATGCTAGAAGTTGGATGTTGATGTGAGCAGGACAGATTTACTGATGAACCTTTCAAGGCACAGATGCTGTTTGTTTGTCCCTGAACACCTTAAACAGAACATTTGATTAACAAGCATCTATGCAGATTTACACAATTTCTATAACATTCATATGTTATTCTGACTATATAAGTTTTATGCATATTTTCCATGTGGCACTCTGAAAATTGCTAATATATTGCAACGTTATCAGAGAACCATCAAATGTTTTGTTGCAAAAAGTCACAGGGTCAAGAAATGTATTTTAAAAAAAGACCACCAAAGATTTGAGAAGAATCAAACTTGTTATTTTCCATTGATTTCATATTCTGGAACTGGAATATTATAGTACTTCCTCTTCTGACCAAAACCTTGTTGAGAACTTGTGTGCCCTTCTGAAATGGAAGATTTACAGTAAAGGAAAACAGTGCAGCTCTCTGAACATTGTCTGGGAGGCTGCGGGTGCTGCTGCACAAAACATTTGATCATTGAGAAATCAAATGGTAAATGGTAAATGGACTGGTTCTTATATAGCACTTTTCTACTCTTCTGAGCACTCAAAGCGCTTTATACAACGTGTGCATTCACCCATTCACACCCATTCGCACAAGCACATTTGCCTAAGTGCTTTTTTTTTTAGCTAACATTCACACACATTCATACTTCGATGGCTGCATCGGAGAGCAATTTGGGGTTAGTATCTTGCCCAAGGATATTTGGCATGCAGACTAGGGGAAGCCAGGAATCGAACCACCAACCTTCCGATCAGTAGGTGACCTGCTCTACCACCAACAATCTTGAAAGTAAATCCAGTGTTTTGGTCGATAACTTTTTTTTATGTCAGAAATGTTTATTTATACATTTAAAGTTGTTTGTTTTATCATTCTCACTTCAATGGGTGAAAATAAACAAATGAGATGGGGAATATTCATTTTTCATTTAGTTGCATAATAATTCTACACACTAATAGCTACCAACAAATGTGAAAATCTCACTTTTACTTTCTTAAATATCCTGATTAGGCACTGTAGTTGTTCAAGAATAATCACTTACGGAGCTATGTGAGCCAAGCCGGGAGTGCGTTAATATGGCTTAAACCCACTGATCCATGGCACTGAAGCAAGCCAACATTTAGTACACAACTCTGAGAAACTAGCAGCTTATGTAAAAATAAAGTGTACTTTTTAAAAACAAGTGTCTGTGAAAGGACAGGAAGACTACAAATGATGATCTTACAGAATACAACAAAATTCCTTCTTTTAGCATAAACTAAACAACAGTAAATATTCATTTTATATCTACAAGTCTCAAATATCTACAACTGTAAAATGCTATCTATGCATTAATGCAACATTTACACTGATACATATAAGTGGACATTGAATTAAGGGATCTGGTAAAACAGAATCTTTCATACCTGAGAGCCAGAGAACAAAAACCCAGAACAAACATTCAGCTTCTGTGAAGAGCATGGTTGTTGCAGACTGCGCTGTCTAATCAGAAAGTTGACTAATGAGCTTTCAAAAACCCCAGCTGCCGTCTTATTAAAGAATGATTGCTTAAAAGCAGAAGTCATCTTCTTAAAACTACAAAGTCTTATGACCAATTTGACATGGAAATTAGGGCAAATATGTCTGCATGCAACACCTTCAGATCACTTCCTCCTCTTGTATCAAAGTAGTGCAGCAGATATTCATGTATGACATATAACAGCACCACAAAACATCTGTGTGTTGCTTTTGTTATTTTGAAAGAAAAGCATCTCAAGCTCACCCACATGAAAACTGCCTTTACCACAACGCTTTGAGATCATGCATTTCACTACCATGCATTTCCTCTTTTTGGCTCATTTTTGTAATGTGTTTTATTCAGAGATTAAAAACTACTTACAGATACACCAGCTGCTACTGATGTTATACTAAAACCTAGCGAGGAATACTGCCTTTTAATGTATGTTTATTTGCTTTTCTTCATCAGGCTCAGATTTGGAGTAGAGATTCATCTTTGTGGTTCTCAGTGGAGTGGAGACTGAAGTGCAGTCTGTTCTACCAATGGTCATCCCGAGTAAGGCATTTTCAGGGTTCACTTGAGAGGACCAGAGAGTTATTATGTCTTTATATCATACTGCATAAATCCTTTAGCTCATTTTTCCATCCCATTATAATGAATCTTATGCATAAGGTTAATAAGGAAGATCAGGTCTCACATCCGTCTGCTCCCAGGTGTTGCCGGCTAAATCTAAGCTTCACATCACTTCCACATTCCAAGGCTGAGAAGCTGTTTTGTGACATCACTGATCTAGTCAAATCATTTTTCTCCCAGCCTTCATCAGACCAAGTAGCACTCATCCCACATACTTTAAATCTCACTGCGCATCTGTCACTCTCCTTTGCAGACGCCTTTGTGCAACCCACCTTCTCCACATCACTGCCTCTCATCACTCAGGCTCTATTCAAGCCTCCATCTTCATCTCCACCCTCAGAGGGGGGCCTGCTCTGATCCCTATCACTGCTGGGATCCACGGGCCATCGGAGTCTAACTGCCAAATACCTCTATCTAAATTCTGTACATTAATAAATCATGGTCATTTCTTTCTTATGATCCTTCCTTACTGAATTATAGCTATGTTGAGTCTGTTAAAAAAAGAGGAAGGATCTGTATGTTTGATTTGGCACAGATCTTACACTGAGCAGTGGGTAGTGGGGGTAGTGAGACAGAACAAAGGCAACGCTGTAAAAGAGAGTCAGAGATTAATGATTAAATGAAACCTGGTGTATAAATACATTCAGCTCATTTTCAGCAATTTAGCTTGTCACATTGATCCAGTAATGTAAGTTTTTACTCCTTGACAATATGTTGTCTCTGCTGGGTGTGATAGATACAACAAAGTATCCTGTTTCTCTCAATGTATCAAATGGGGAAAATAAAAAAAAAGTCAAATGCAGTGTAAATGAACAACTCACAGATAGCATTACTCAAACCTGTAATAATTACATTTTTTGTATATTTCTTTTTTTTTAAAGAAACAGGAAGTCTCTGCAAGCGAAGTAAGGGCATGATACATGTGTGGATTATGAACAATGAAAGAAGTATGACATGCAAAGATCAGAAAGGTGTCATATTATGCATCAACACCAGCCATGTGTGAAATGACTGCTGTGTAACAACAATGTGCGCCCAAAACCCAAAAAGCACTGGCAGATGAAACAAACAGAAAAGACTGTAACTGTAAAAGCAGAAATACATGATGAAAAAGCAAAGAAGAGAAAAACTGACAGAGAGAGGCATTTCTATTTATACACATTAGAAACAGTTACAGTAGAGCAAAGAATAGCATGGCAGGAAATATAAAAACAGACGATGGACTCTTACAGAGATGCTTTGGTTCATGCATTCTTGCTGTTTCTGTTTCATGCAGGCTTTATGAATGCAGACAAAATGAACGGTGAAAATGTGAAACATATGAAAATATGAATTCATTAGTAAGGCTGGAATACCAAAAAATTTTATCAATCACAAAAGTGAAAACAGTTTGATCTGAGTACAACAGCTTAGCCTCCAATCTGATAAAACTAGACAGACTTTAGATATTCAGGTTAAAACTAAGATGTTGATCATAAACCAGGTTTCTAGCTGTTTTGTGTATGTTATTATTTGTTCAAAGTAGGAAGTGTGTGTGTTTGGGAGGCGTTAAGTTAAGTTGTAAGACAATAATAGCAGACACCTGTGTACTTGTTACTTATATGTACTTATTATGGATTACGTGGCGCTGTCAGTTAAAATGTTGTTCATAAGCACAGGCAAAGCAGCACTGGGGTTTTTTCTAAAATCAGTGCTCATTAAACACTTCCTCAATAATTTTTGAAAGTAGAAGTAATTTGGAGATAGGGCGGTAGCTATGGGGTCCAAATAAAATATCTGAGGAACTTGTTCTTCTTCTTTAGTCTTTGGCAGATGTGGCACAAACAAAGAACACTGAGAAAACTATAAATATGACAAACAGGAAAGGTCACAAAGAAAGATACAGCTCTGATGAAGTGTCAGTGAGACCGAATCAGTCAAACAAACTACCGAAAAAGACACTTCAGTTTGATTGACATATGTGAAGTTTTGTGATATGCTTGGTTGATGCATGAATATCTTACTTCATAGCTTATTCCCTGTTTTGGCTGTGTGGCAGACAAGAGAAGGACCCAAAACACCAGACTCAGAGGACAAGAATTAAACCCAAAAGCACCTAACATGAAGACTTTGGAGGAGTTAAACTAGACACAAGACACAGAAGAACAGTGGCCAAAATAAAACAGGAAGTGAGTATGTTTATGGCCTGGCTTTGTGCATATGTATGAGCTCTTACTGATGTATCCCTTATGACTCTTTGAGGATGCGCCGATAATCTTAGCAAGCCTTGAAAATTTAAAAATGATCCCACATATTTTCTAATGTAGTTCATTTTTCTCCAAGACAATTCCTGTTAGTATCAAACGTAACTGTAACTGTATTTTAAAATTCTATTTCATCTTAATATTGCACACTTTATTATTTCTTTTGTACTGTCGTTGTTTCAGACCCACCCTCAAGCTCCCGTCACTGTCTTTGAGAGCAATTGATTGATTGATTGATTGATTGATTGATTGATTGATTGATTGATTGATTGATCATACTTTATTCATCCCGAGGGAAATTGGGTTAAGGCTGCCAGCCATGCCAGCGCCGTCTTACCCTTGGAATTGTAATGAGGATGTAGAGCCGCTAAAAAGGGGGTGGTAGTCAAGGAGTACAAAACTCAAGTGTAGCAGTAAACATAATTTATTTACAATAAAACAACCATCACAGAAATCGCTCTTTTCACCGAATGTGTCTCGCTGGCATTTAGGCACATGGCCACCAGATGGCGCCATTATCATAACTAGTATCAACAACAGCTTCTGCAATTTATGCAATAAAACAGTCTACAGAGGGTTTGAATCACCTGTTCTGAGGCCTCATGCAGGTATTAGTAATACAGTCTCCTGTTCTCTGGATTCATGTTGTAATTTCACATACGTTGATATGTTTTAAGAGAAGTTGTCTCTTCTGGATGTTCATTCATCTGCTCACAGTTCATGAAATGGAAGAAAATCCACATGTTTACATGAGAATCTGTTTGTATCTCATGTTTATGTGTATGTATGTGAATGTGTGTGTGTGTTTAAAGCTGATCATGGTTACAGCCTTGTCTAGCATAATTTACAGCCATAACACTGTGAAGAAACAGGAAGTGTCTCCAAGTGAGACAAGGTCATACTCTGTGTGTGTGTGTGTGTGTGTGTGTGTGTGTGTGTGTGTGTGTGTGTGTGTGTGTGTGTGTGTGTGTTTGTGTGTGTGTGGTGCGTTCAGTATACGAGAACTGAGCCATGCAAAGATGATGTGCATGTGTGAAAACTTCTGATTCTGTGGTTATGCTACTTTACATTTTTTCATTGTATTTATTGATCTGTAATTGATTTATCTCGAGCATTAGATCATTCAGTAATATAAATAATTAGAGCAAAGTTGTTGCATTTCCATAAAACTTCAGGGGATATTAGGGAAATAACAAAACATTTCTGAGTTTGAACAGAAATAAAGAGGCAAAGTTGGCAAGAAAACAAGTGTTTTCAATAACAATTAAACCAATAGAATGAAATACAACAAAACCTAGAAGTTGATCACTAAATAAAAGAACTGTCATAAAAGTCAATGACAGTGTCCTCTCCAGTGGGCAGGAGTAAAAAGCCACAAACACACACAACTCACAAGCTTTAAAGCAGGGATGTCAAACATAAGGCCCAGGGGCCAGCATAGGCTTGCGAAAGACTCCAATCTGGACCACTGGACGGCTTTAAGCGCATGAATTCATGACTCTTAACTGTAGGTTTTACAGTCTGACTGATTGGTTTAGAAATTATTCAGACGTATCATCAAGTTAACTGCTCAGCCAGGTCCCCGTGCCAAATACACCCAGACAGATTAATTAGACAAACCAGAAGTTAGTGCTTCTTGATAGCAGCCTCAGAACTTTTATAACCTCTCAGTTTCACTGTGGCTCAGGCCTGTCAAGCACTTGTCTCTGTACTGCGCAGGATTTTTAATGACTTCTTCACAGTTATGTCGAGGATAATAATAAGAGCTGATGAAAAGGAGAGCAGAGCCAGGCTACTTCATGTCTCAGCACAAGTGGGAATCTGTCTTTCTGCCATCACCTGCTAGCAAATTGGCAAGCAGGTAGTAACAACACTGTATAATTAACACATAAACACACTCAAGTATGCCTGAGTTTTGTTCACTGTGCCAAAAATAAATTTTGGCATTGGCTTAGGATTTTTTTTGTCTTACTTTATGTAGCAGTAGCTTCATGCTTTATTAAAAAAATTAGCGGCAGCTTCACGTCTTTCATCTCCAGAAGAATGATGTTTTAATGGATGATTAAAAACTCTGATAAAGTCTTAAACTAAAATAATGTAAAATATTTGATTACAACTGTAAATTTGCTTTAGTTATTAAGTGTGCATATGTGCATAATGTGGTACAAAAAAGTCACAATGAATAAAATATATTGGTCACCCTTACTATCCATGCAGATTTATTTATTTTAAGATACATGGGATTTGTTGGTGTCCTTGGGATCATTGTCCTATTTCATGGTCATAGGTCAAACGTTTAGACAGATGGTCTCACATAAATACTTTGGTATACAAAGTTCATGGTTGACTCAATAACTACAAGGTGCCGCACTTCTGCAGTTACAGGGCAAACCCAAATCATCACCTCTCCTTCACTGTGCATGACACTTGGTATTAGGTGTATGTGCTGAGATCCTGTGTTTGGTTTTGGCCACACATGGTGCCATGCAAGGCAAGCATCTCTGCTTTGGTCTCACCAATACAAAGGACTTGAAATCTGACAATTTGTTCACGTATAAGTTTGCAAACCTTAGTTATGCTGCCATGTTCTTTTTATACAGAAGAGGCTTACTCATGCAGTATTTGCAAACAAGTCATACTTGCTCAGTCTTTCTCTAATTTACTGTCATGAACTTTAACATTTAACATGCTAGCTAAGGCCTGTAGACTCTCGGGTGTGACTCTTGGGATTTTTGCAGTTCCTCTGAGTATTACATGGTCTGAGCCTAGGGTGAATTTCCTGGGACATCCACTCCTAGGAAGACTGTTGCATTATGTCAGCACACACCTTAATGCTCCAGTCAAGCAAACTGCCCAAACCTGCCACTTCTACAGAGGTGCTCACACTTGCTGCTGATCAATTAATCAAGTACCTTTTATCAGCAGCATCTTGCTTCTACTTACCCTCTGCCTATAGAGACAGCGAGGGTCTACTTAGTTTTATGCTGGACTGCACAGATTCAGAACTTTCCTTTTCACATGGTTAAACCTGCTTAAACCTATTAAATGATTTATTATACAATTAGTAAACATAGGTGAACATCAGAGCAACATCTGAAGTTAAAACAGCATTAAATAGTATTATTTTAACATTTGCCTTTTTCTTCGTCTATGGTGTGATGAAGCCTCGTAATGTGTTGAATCTTTCTGGTTAATGGTTTCGCCAGTAGAAAGATCACACGAAGTCCTGTTCAAAAGTTCATTTGGAAGTACTGACACCTACTGGTCAATCGATGTACAGCAGGACTGCTGTGATAATACATGTGGGCTACAAGCCAGTGGATATGTATGGTCTATGTACCATATGATGTTCTGTAGAATATATATATCTCTAATGTAACTAACCATCCTCTTTAAGATTAATTTAAGAAGATGATGGGAGATTGGGTCCTTGCAAGGTCATGATGATCCTCAGAATCAGCTCAGATCCAGTTCACAGAAAAACAAATAATTCCTGTGTGTTTTTGACAGCTTGACACACATAACGAGGCAATCATGTCATTTCAGAGAAGCATCATTTATCTTTGGTCATGTGATATTCTGAAGAACGATACGGACCTCAACATGGGCTTCATTTGGACACGCCCCCTTTTCTCGATGCAGGCATAGGGGCTTAAGTATAACTGACCAGCACCATGATAACAGCAGGAGGACAATGCAAACTTGATTTGTTTTTTGTAGATAAAATCAAAAAGTCAGTCTACTGATCCACTGTTCTGTAGTCGATCAGGGGGTACTTCATAAGTACAGAAATGTCCAATACTATCCATAACAAAATTATCGTACAGTCCAAAATGCTGCTCTCCAGTCAGCTATGAAGTGCTTGTTAAGCACTGCATTGTCACCATTGCAGTGTTCCTGTAGGGACATGCATGTAGATCTACAAATAATGAAATTATAATCATAATAATTAAAGATTGTACTTTTATTTAACTTTAATTGTCATGTTAGATGAGAAAATCCTGAAAATTTGAACAGACTGTGAACTATGCAGTCCTGAAATGCAGAGTTATGACAGTGAAATTCTTTACATAATTTCAGCATGCAGGAAATTTTTGGATGGGCCAGAAATCAAAGCATGATGATGCACTGCAGCCAAACTGCTTTCTGCACTAACACGATAACATTATAAAAATCAGAGCAGTCAAAACAAGAAACCTACTGCCCATGCTGAAAATCCTCTCCACACCACGCACAGAGTCAGAAGGGTCCAGAAGGGCATCCCGTATGTATCTTTTTTAAGAACCTAAATAAACCTTGTGTGTCACACTGACACATCGACAGCTTTGATAAAAAATATTCTTTGACACCACAGGGAAGGAAATATAACAACTGCTTTGAGAAGTTTATTTTTTCATAGTTTTGACCAACTATGCTTAAATCATTTTCCTTTTATTTGTTTTCCAACAACACTGGCACAGGAAAACCCCTCTGCTCCCACTCTGTTCCCACTCTGTTCCCACTCTGTCTGTTCCTGCTGCTTGTTACAATCACACAAAGCGTCTGTGTCCACGTCCTGATTCGGAGTTAATTCGATGTTTCCTCCTTCATCTGGAACCTAGTGTGGCCTTCGGAGCGATGCCATGATGTCACCTTAACGTGAGTGTGTGTATCACATGTGAGCGCGCACACACACACACACACGGCATAAAAAACACCAGCTCCGCTACTTCCCTCCAAAACCCCTTCTTTACACAGCGTAGCATTGTTTCTGAGCCAAAATTACCACATCAGCAGCACTCCAAATACACCCCACATCCTTCGCTCCCAACCTGGCGACAATGAGAGAGAAATCCTTCTTTTGGAAGAGGAGAGACGGGGATTTCTTCTCTCCCCAGTTCCCAGCGTGGTAATAACCGCCGTGAGAGCTTTACTAATTGTCTCTTAATCTTTTGAAATGGGTGAAATAAAGTATCAGAGAGGGTGAGAGAGGCTGAAAATGAGAATGATACAAAAAGAGAGAGGCTCATGTGCTTGTGTCTTTTTTTTATTGTGTGTTGTTTGTTTTACTCTGGAACGGTGTATGTGAACACACAAAGTGCGAGTGTACAGTATGTGTGTGGTCTGTGTGTGTGTATGAATGCCGGCCTGACTCTGTTTGTGTGTATGTGAACGCATTCATCACAATGCATGCTGAAAGTGTGTAGAAAACGTGTGTTTTGTGTTCCCTGTGTTCACGTCTGCATAATTGTGTGTGTGTGTGTGTGTGTGTGTGTGTGTGTGTGTGTGTGTGTGTGTGTGTGTGTGTGTGTGTGTGTGTGTGTGTGTGTGCGGGGGGCACCAATACTTCCTGATGATTCATCAGTGGAAAACACAATTAACTCCCTCACTGCCTCCCAATTATTTCCGTAGAGGAGATTAAAGACTCCCAACTGAGACGATGAACAATCGAGGACGCACAATCGTCTGCATCAAATGTTCCACTGGTCAGACCGTCCAGCGGAGTCTGTTTTCACATCGTGGACTCATAGCTTCCTTAACAGCTGTCAGCTGGGATAAGCCTGTCAATCCAAATGAAGCGCTTCTCTTTTTCTTTTTCTTTCTCTTTTTTCTTTTTGTGGTCAGTCTGAACCAGCTGTGCTGATTACAGTTATGTTGATCATCACCTTATTATATAAATCAATTGGCCGGCATTATTATGGGAGGTGATAGAATTGGAGGAAGAGGAAAAGGGAAGAGGTGTGAACCCTCTGCAGCTGGCTGGATGTGGCAGATAGTCTGTATCAGGACACATTAGGGAAAAAAGTTCTAATGGTTTGAAGTATAACATGTTAAAAATAATCATTTGAGTTTTGTCCCTTATTTCTCTTTCAGATTGTTTGTCCTCTTTATCCTTAAAGGGTACACACATCAGGATTGTTGTAATTGTTATTATTCTGAGTGATTCACCATCTTTATTGTTTGATTTAAAATCAACAGTTGTGATGTACAGAGGCAAGAATTTACAGTGTACAGTGTATTCTGAAAAGATGACGCATGCCCTAATTTATCACGTTATCACTAATACAGGAGGTGTGATTGAAATCTGAGGCTCAATCAAAGAATTTTAATTGAACTTTACCTGATGTTTAACTGGACCAGTTCATGTCTAAGGTAATCTTCTTGTCTATGCCCATGCAATCTTTAACATCTCTGTTATTTTTTGGTCTCTCAGTGAAAGTCCCACTCACTACTTTGCGCTTGTGCCTGTGCAGTATACAATAGATCTCCCCCAGCCAGGGGTGCCTCCAGAATTTAAATTTTGTGGGGTGGCCAGTGCCCCTTAGGTCCTCATTTGTGGTGCCCCTGCCTTCACCTTGTCAAAATCTCAACTTAATATTCATTTTTAGGTAGCAGAAGAACTCACAGTGGCTGAGTAGATGAGCTGTGGCTGCAAAACAGTTCAAGAGTACGTCACACCACCACAAAGTGGCACTGACAATCTGAGCTGATATGGGCTTGGACTAATTGAAAAGTGTTGAAAACGGCAGGATCATAGATGGGAGCCCAGCTCTTCTTGAGGGCGACGATTCCTTACCTGTACTCCCCTTTGAAATTCATTTTGGAAATCATAACTTCCACAGGCTCCCTCCTCCTACAGACTAAAGATCAGAGTCATCAGATAACAGCTACATTGTTATCATCGCACATCTCAAAAGCCAGCATCTGTGACGCTACAGAAGTGCACGGGCACACGTGGCATGCTGCACAGTGTAATGCCCTCTAAATTCTGAGTTTCTAATTTGAAAAAAAAATATGAAAAGAGTTTATGAATTTGATGTGTTCACTTTGGACTATTTTTTAAAATGTACATGATTTTCAAATCACTGCATTATGTTATATTCAAAATCTCCTAGGGCTACAGTACTTATGAAATCCTAAGCTCATCTCAAGAAGTTTATCCTGTTATGTACTTTTCCCTTTGTGCCCTTTAAATCTTCATCATGATGCTTTCTGATAGTTTTGCAGTGTTTCATCTCACTATCTATAAACATTTAGCCAGCATAAAACTGATTTGACGCAACACATAAATATTGGCCACCAGCCATCACATTTGGCATTAACCAGGTCAGTCAACAAGGCTGACACACTAATAGCAACAATTGATCAATACATCAGTGAACCAGTAAATTTTGCACAGGATCTTTTTTGGAACATTTTGCAGGAATGGGAATGTCATAATCGAAGAGAAATTGATAAAGTGATGCAGATATGATTGAGAAATTATGTGAAATTAAAATTTCCCTTGAGTCTAATATCTACCAGGTGAGGGTCAGAAGGCTCAGACAGAGCATCATAAAATCTTCGCTAATCCTCTGAGTCATGCAGAATTTTGCTCACAGAATAATCACTGAAGAAACAGCTGAACTGTTTTTGTTATGGGTTTTTTTCAGTTTTCTTTAAGCAAAACACAAGAAATGCAGCAATAAGATAATAAATAGACTATTTTGATTGTACATACACATATAACTCAGAATTCAATGCATGCTAATCCTAGAGTTCAATTCAATTCAATTCAATTCAATTTTATTTATATAGCGCCAAATCACAACAAAAGTCGCCTCAAGGCGCTTTATATTGTACAGTAGATAGCACAATAATAAATACAGAGAAAAACCCAACAATCATATGACCCCCTATGAGCAAGCACTTTGGCGACAGTGGGAAGGAAAAACTCCCTTTTAACAGGAAGAAACCTCCAGCAGAACCAGGCTCAGGGAGGGGCGGCCATCTGCTGAGACCGAGTTCAATATAATAGTTGTGTGTGAAATCCCACCTGCACATACGAGGTATCGTTTGGTATCAGTGGCTCGCTGTACGAGCTCCTACAATATTTTCAGCAAACATGCATCCTGTTGGGACTGCATTTTTTGTTTTTTTTCCCTTTTTTCCCCTCACTGATTTTTCTTGTTTTCATAAGTTGGTCGGTTTTGGAAGCCAAATTTGGTTTGGAGGAAAATGAGTTCCTTCACAACAGCTGCATGTTGGAAAATAATAAATTGGGATTACCAGACGCCCTCTCACTAATGTGAATGAGCAGCATCATAGCTTTGACAAAAACCTTACATACCAGTACATATATACATACTTTACATACCATTTAAGTAACCCACAGCACTGAGTACACACTGAGAGACATAAATGGGGTCTATCACTATTACATGTCTTTCCATGTGTTTGCTGTTGATTGTGCTAAAAGCTTCTGTGGTTGCAGTTCTTCTTTGGCTGGTTGTTTCTCCAACCAAACTCCCTGCATGCACCATTTTCATAAAAAGTGCCACTCGTGTTTAGACCATTAATTAGCTTTTGTGAGCTGGTTGTAGAGTGAATTACCATTTGGCAGTGAAGCCAAATGCAATTACAGTCATTAAGCTCCAAACCTCAAGATGTGCCCCACCTTTGCGAGCAGTGCCAGATCTTTTGTTTCTTACTTTTCCTTACCTTTGTCTGAGTCGTGGAAAACGTTTCCTTTACTTCTATGTGTGAGTGCCTGAAGTTAAGAGAAAGGCACTTTTTGAACAAAGTAATCACAGGCAGTTAATCCTGTACATGCTTGGGATCATCGCTTTAACATCTCCTAGCTGTAAAAAAGGACAGCGTATTCCAGCTGTGTGTTTTTGCCTTGTTGCTTTGATTTCCTTATCTGAACAAGCAGCTTTTTTGTCTGTACCATCTGAACATGCAGACAGAGAATACAGATTGTAACAACAGTACAAGAGGTACTCGCTGAGAATCAGCGATGTTTTGTCCCGGGCTCTGATAAGAAAGTAGCAACATGTCTGTCCCGTGGTAGAAATGTTCCTCAGTTATATCAAAGGAAGACATATCCAGTTACATTGTCCAGTTACAAAACCTCCCATATATTTTAAGGAACAACAATGTTTGCATCATTTGTCGTAGTGTGCACTCTCTGAGTGCTTTCAGCTTCAGTCAGTACGTCTGATTCGGATTGGTGGGAGGTCCGGCACTTACTGTATGCCCCTTCCAGTTAAGCTGGCTTTCTGTCTTCATGACTCTGACTTCACACAGCACAAGGGCCCTGTGTTTTCAGTTTCCCAAATAGGCCTAAATAAAGCATTCTGTCAGAGCCTTGTGGCCTGAGATCAACAGACGAGTGGAAAGGGTGGTGGTGGTAATGGGGTGACGTTACATATAGGTGAATGCCCGCACGTATGAGATTGTAATCCTGGATAAGTCTCTCTAGCTGGCTTAGGACCAAATATTCCTGCGTAACACAATAGGTTTTGGCATGTATCCAAAAGTGGACTTACTCTGGGTTTAAAGGTGCAATCCATTCTGACCTTTTTTATTTTGGGGGGGGAAAGAGCTTATAATAACTAATGTCGCCTGGACTGAAGAGAGATTGGAAGGGAAAATGTGCGTAAAGGGTTTTTTTTTCCACCATGTGTTTGGTTTTGTGAATAAAGTTGGGGATAACCCTTAAACCCCGCCCTGCTCATAAAACTTTTTATCCCCTGCTGGATTAACTGTAACTGCCTCTGTGTCTCTTAAACACTTTTTTTGGCTTGCTGCTCATTATCTCCAACATTTAATTCTTCTGTTTTCATTTTACTCTGGTCCCACTGGTGGCATTCCCATCTTCTACAAAACAACAGTTTGGGCGGTGGAACTGAGTAAAGCAAACCCTGCTGAAGTGCCATTGAACACAGACACTAAACATGGTGACATGTCTGGGAACTGTAAAAAAAATGAAAAGGAAAATGAAAAGAAGAAAAAACATGACACAACTAACTTTTCCCCTGGGTTCGTATAAATAAACTTTATATCTTGGAAAGTCATGTGGGAGAAAGACAGAACAGATTTATGTGGGAGAAAAAGAAGGAGAGGGATAAAGAAGAAGGAGAAGAGACTGTAAAGAAAAGAAAAAAACAGTTAGAATACAATATATAACTATTTACAAAATAGATATAATCAAAAAACATTCAAGATTATAAAAAACACACGAGTTCATAAAGGAGACAGTTTCACACCAGCCAATAAGATTTAATGTGTTATTTCACCAAGATTAGCTTTTTTTTCTCATCAGGTCTCTATGCTGATTCTCATATGCCATATATAGTTGTGGAAATTATTGTTGCCCTCAGAAATTCCCAAAATTGAACAAACATGATAAGTGGCATGTTATTTGTCCTGTGTTTAACTCTTTACCCATTCAAAGCCTAACAGGAGTATCCCTAGAAGCTCTTTTCTGTACTTAGATCTTGTCATATTTTAGACCTGCTCATTGAACAACATGACTGGGTGTGCATCAGCTGCCTATTTAGCTAACCTTGGAAAAACCCCAAAACTGCTCTGATAGTCTTTATTGATATATACTGAGGTGTCATGACTGATCATTAAGGGTCCTGGGGAGGTCGTCAAATGTGATCTTTATGGAGGAAAGACTTTAGAGATCCTGATAACATTTACATTTACAATAATTGATTACACAGCAGTGGAGAGTAGACTTTATCAAAGTAGATGTCTTTCTGAAAGTGCTGTAACTAAGTTTAAGAATATAATCCACCCACTGTTATCATCTTCAATGCCCTGTACCAACATAGAGCAGAGCAGCTATCTGAACGCTACTCCAACAGAGGTCGATTATCTTGTTAATAATTTTACTCACTACGTACGACTCTGGATACTGTAGCTCCTGTGAAAACTAAGGCCTCAAATCAGAAGTACCTGACTCCGTGGTATAATTCTCAAACACGTAGCCTAAAAGCAGATAACTCGTAAGCTGGAGAGGAAATGGCGTGTCACAAATTTAGAGGATCATCATTTAGCCTGGAGAAATAGTTTGCTGCTTTATAAGAAAGCCCTCCATAAAGCCAGAACATCTTACTATTCATCACTGATTGAAGAAAATAAGAACAACCCCAGGTTTCTCTTCAGCACTGTAGCCAGGCTGACAAAAGTCAGAGCTCTACTGAGCCAACAATCCCTTTAACGTTAACTAGTAATGACTTCATGAACTTCTTCACAAAAAAAATTTTTATCATTAGAGAAAAATTACCAATAATCATCCCACAGATGTAATATTATCTACAGCTACTTTTAGTACCATCGGTGTTAAGTTAGACTCTTTTTCTCCAATTGATCTTTCTGAGTTAACTTCAATAATTACTTCCTCCAAACCATCAACGTGTCTTTTAGACCCCATTCCTACAAAACTGCTCAAAGAAGTCCTGCCATTAATTAATTCTTCGATCTTAAATATGACCAACCTATCTCTAATGATCGGCTATGTACCACAGGCCTTCAAGGTGGCTGTAGTTAAACCTTTACTTAAAAAGCCATCTCTAGACCCAGCTGTCTTAGCTAATTATAGGCCAATCTCCAACCTTCCTTTCATATCAAAAATCCTTGAAAGAGTAGTTGTCAAACAGCTAACAGATCATCTGCAGAGGAATGGCTTATCTGAAGAGTTTCAGTCAGGTTTCAGAGCTCATCACAGCACAGAAACAGCTTTAGTGAAGGTTACAAATGATCTTCTTATGGCCTCTGACAGTGGACTCATCTCTGTGCTTGTCCTGCTAGACCTTAGTGCAGCGTTCGATACTGTTGACCATAATATCCTATTAGAGCGATTAGAACATGCTGTAGGTATTACAGGTACTGTGCTGCAGTGGTTTGTATCATATCTATCTAATAGACTCCAATTTGTACATGTAAATGGAGAGTCCTCTTCACACACTAAGGTCAATTATGGAGTTCCACAGGGTTCAGTGCTGGGACCAATTCTATTTACATTATACATGCTTCCCTTAGGCAGCATCATTAGAAGACATAGCATAAATTTTCACTGCTATGCAGATGACACGCAGCTCTATCTATCCATGAAGCCAGGTAACACACACCGATTAGTTAAACTGCAGGAATGTCTTAAAGACATAAAGACCTGGATGGCCGCTAACTTTCTGCTTCTTAATTCAGATCAAAGTGAGGTTATTGTACTCGGCCCTGAAAATCTTAGAAATATGGTATCTAACCAGATTCTTACTCTGGATGGCATTACCTTGGCCTTCAGTAACGCTGTGAGGAACCTTGGAGTCATTTTTGACCAGGACATGTCCTTCAATGCACATATTAAACAAATATGTAAGACTGCTTTCTTCCATTTGCACAACGTCTCTAAAATTAGAAATATCCTGTCTCAGAGTGATGCTGAAAAACTAGTTCATGCATTCATTACTTCCAGGCTGGACTACTGTAATTCTTTATTATCAGGATGTCCTAAAAACTCACTGAAAAGCCTTCAGCTGATCCAAAATGCTGCAGCAAGAGTCCTGACAGGGACTAGAAAGAGAGAGCATATTTCTCCTGTTTTGGCTTCCCTTCATTGGCTTCCTGTTAAATCCAGAATTGAATTCAAAATCCTGCTCCTCACATACAAAGTCTTAAATAATCAGGCCCCATCTTATCTTAATGACCTTGTAGCACCATATCACCCTATTAGAGCACTTCGCTCTCGCTCTGCAGGCCTACTTGCTGTTCCTAGAGTATTTAAAAGTAGAATGGGAGGGAGAGCCTTCAGTTTTCAGGCTCCTCTTCTGTGGAACCAGCTTCCAGTTTGGATTCGGGAGACAGACACTATCTCTACTTTCAAGATTAGGCTTAAAACTTTCCTTTTTGCTAAAGCATATAGTTAGGGCTGGACCAGGTGACCCTGAATCCTCCCTTAGTTATGCTGCAATAGACGTAGGCTGCCGGGGATTCCCATGATGCATTGAGTTTTTCCTTTCCAGTCACCTTTCTCACTCACTATGTGTTAATAGACCTCTCTGCACTGAATCATATCTGTTATTAATCTCTGTCTCTCTTCCACAGCATGTCTTTATCCTGTTTTCCTTCTTTCACCCCAACCGGTCGCAGCAGATGGCCCCGCCCCTCCCTGAGCCTGGTTCTGCCGGAGGTTTCTTCCTGTTAAAAGGGAGTTTTTCCTTCCCACTGTCGCCAAAGTGCTTGCTCAAAGGGGGTCATATGATTGTTGGGTTTTTCTCTGTATTTAATATTGTGTGATCTACTGTACAATATAAAGCGCCTTGAGGCGACTTCTGTTGTGATTTGGCGCTATATAAATAAAATTGAATTGAATTGAATTGAATTGAATTGAATTGAATTGAATTGAATTGAATTGAATTGAATTGAATTGAACTGAATTGAATTGAATTGAATTGAGAGATGCAAAAATTAAGCCTCATCACACACAGACCTCGAGACCAGTTAACCAATCCAGTATCACGGCTTCCCCTGCTGGTACTGCAACTTCTGCATACATGTCCATTTCAAGCTTTGAAAAGGCAAAGTGTGAACTGGACACAGTGGACTGGTATGTCTGTTACACACTTTGACATGAAATTGGGTTACAATCAGTCAGCAATCCCTTGCCAACCACTGGTTGCTAGGGAAAAATCTGTATTACCCTACTGGGTGATAGGTCTTAGAGGGTGTTGGCAGTTGTTGGGTGAAAGTGATTTCAAAAATGGTGCTTCACCAAAAACCTCTTTGTGTGCAAACACAAACGTTAACTCTCTGCAGAGCAGTACCGACCCTTACTACTAAAGTGCAACATTAGAGTAGAAACAGGGAAGGTTCTCATTTGAAATAAAATCTGTGCCTTACTGTTGAAATCAACAAACTGAGGAGCAACTTTTAATTCAAAGGTGAGCAGCTACTGTTTCCCCTTTGCATTGTACTCTTCGCAGTATCACTACTGCTTCGCGAGTAGTTGGGGAGTGTTTTCAAATGAGTCATCGTCTTCCTTACAATAAATGAGCAACTAAATTGCACTAATTTCACCTAGCAACAGCAAGGAACTGTTCGCCAACAAGTCATATTTTTTGGTGTCCACCAAGCTTTTCACCTTCTTTTACTGTTGTCTGACAGCCCTGAACATTACTGTATGTTATGTGTCTGTACAACAATTTGGAGACCAGTGTATATACTGTACACAGAATAATGGTGACAGTGGACTTGTACATGACGAAAATCAATTTACTGATGTACTGGTCAATGAAATAAATGCTGTTTGATCTGTCTCATCATATTAGCTGGAGATGTTATATTTTAAGAACAATGATATGGTTTTACCAGGGATAATATTAAAAAGCAAGATATGTTCATCCAGCTGCACATAGTTTGAAGACAGTTAGCTTGTAAAATCTGCTGATAAAGAAATTTTAACAACCCTGGAAGTTTGACTTTACCTTGTCAAAACAAGATAGACTTGAATTTGAAAGTGTTAACATTATCTAACATTAGCCAGAAGAAGGGCAGCTCAGTTTTTTGGTTTTTGCAAACAAGCCTCTATGAACTTAATGTACTGCTGATGTTGACTGCCTCGAATAGAAGTCATGTGCTTTGCACTACTTTGCATAGTTTAACTTTGAGCTTGTCTGCAGTGACTGAAAAATTCCACTTACTGCTGACTATAAAGTGATTTAATGTGAGTCAGTGGATCCAATTGAAGGGATGAGCTAAATCCCCACAATTATATGTTAAGTAATAGCAAGCTGTCTTAAGTGGTCTAATCTTGCTCTCTGGATCAGTGCTTTTGAAGTGCAGAAATTTGTCAGCTTTGTGCACCAGTTCATTTAACCCGAATCTGTTGGAGTATTGACTGCTCCACACAAAAGGAATGTTTTGTAGGCAGTAAAATGGCAGGAGTCTGCTTTATATTGTCCCGACTAAGCAATCAAGCTTGCTTAGCAAACCAGTTCCCCCTTCAGTAGTTCTTTTTATTGGATTAAATGATGTGCAATAAGAGCAAAACGCCAGGGGGAGTACAGAGAAAGACTAACCCTCTGAGAGTTATTGTGAATGATACAGACTAACCTATTTGATGCTGTCTCTTTTTCATCGAATGTATAAAATGAGACAGATTAATTGCAGATTAATATCATTTTGTATTTTGTTTTTCTTTTTAATGTTCCGGGCCTTCAAGAAAACTCTCATGTTCCAAGAAAATGTGACCAGTACGTTTTCAAAGAGTCTTTGATGGCACAGAGCGCTGCTGGCACAAAGACAGACAACATTGGAAGAGATGGAGGGAAGAAAAAAAGAGCAAGTGGGATGCATCAGGGAGTTCAGAGAAGAAGCTGTATGCCAGGAGGAAGTGACAGTGTCATGGTACCAGTGAGGCCATTCAAGATCAGAACCGGTTCTGACCCATTTCCCCTCCATCATTCCGGTTCTTTGTCTCCCTTTGTCTGCCTGTTGGTTACACTAAACCCTTTCAGAGAAGATGCAAGGAAAGAGGTGGATTTTTTTGTGTTAGGGTATTAGCCTCTGACAGCCTAAATAGGCTTTAATTGGGGGGAAGTTTGGTCCAACACAGGCTGGATTTTCTAGACATACGCACACACACACACAGGTGCCAACTGACCCTGCTTTGACTTCTTTCATCCAAATAAGCTTCATCTTGATATCACCACCATATCTGTGCTTTCTTCCCTTTTCTTTTGAAGACTTTTAATCTCTTCTCCTTGTTTCTTCCATTGTCCTGTCCTGTCTTTCCTCTGTTTTGCTCTCTGTTCTTTGCCTCACAGGAACATAGAAGGCTGAAAGAAAGTAACTAACTTTAAATGTCATGTGTATGGATCATAAATGTGTACGTGCATGTTGGAATGCTTAAGGCTGGATTTCCAGATTCCAGCACTGCTTCATGAAGCTTTAGCTCTAGGGGGAAAAATGTAATTTTTTTACATTCCCTCAAAAACTTCTGTCACTGACCCACAAAAATGCTTGCTGTGTTTGTACTGCCTCCCTGTTCATTTGCTAAATCACAGAAAACGTGTTAACATTACAACCAACTAAACATAACCAACCACAGGATAGTGTACATTTTGGATACTGACCTTTAAGGCAGCCTTTTACAGATGCTTTAAAGTTTACTTTATACTGTTAATCACACTGAACTGCTTGTAGGTTCCATTTTATTTGTAGATCAGACTTTTTGGTGTGTCAACTATTCTTTAAAAATGTAGTAGAGCCTTTAGCTTTCAGGTTCCTCTCTTGTGGAACCAGATTCTGGTTATGATTCGAGAGGTAAAAACCCTCTCTTGTCCTTTTTTACATTTATCGCACAGCAAGAAGTAGTCCCTTTCCAAAGCTTCTGACCACTGGAAATGCAGTAAAGGTGCTGCCTGGAGAAAGCATGCAGCAGACAGCACACACGACACACTCTTGCTAAAAGTTCAGTTCTGTGCTCTTTAAACATCAGTGCTGTCTGAAATGACATTCACCTTGTGTTGGGGATCTGGTAGGTTAAAGATGACCAACACAGGGGCGTCGGACATTTGCGTTACGTAGCTCTCATAAAAATTCATTTGTGCATTTGTAAAAACTTGGATCAGGTCACCCTCTGCCAGCATTGTGCTGCTACAGGCTCAGGCTGCTGGGGTGAGAACTTCTCTCACTCCACCTACTGCATGTTATTAACTTTAATGTTTTCTGTCTCCTGTGATTTGTGCTTTTTTCCTGTCTCTCCGCTTTCCCTACTTCCTGCCCACTGTAGCCGAGTGCTTGCTCATAGAGGGAAAGATTGGATCATCGGGTTCGTATCTATAATGTTTTCTTGAGGTCACTATTGCTGTGAACTTTTGTTACATGAACAAAGCACTAATAAAATTATTACAGTTTTATGGCACAATGTCACGGTCACTTGTGTGTGTGTGTGTGTTTGTGTGTGTGTGTGTGTGTGTGTGTGTGTGTGTGTGGTGGTGGTGGGGGGGGGGGTATTCCACTTGGTATTCTTTTAGGTAGTCTAGGAATTAATCTCCACAAAAACAGCTATTGATCAATGGGCTGCTCAGTTCTTAGCAATCTGGATAACTTTATCATATATCAGTTTTATCATTATGTCAGTGTAAAATAGTCCAAACAGGATCCTTAACTTTATCTTGAGGGAACTTCTAATGCATTGGTCTGAATATGTGATGATCACAAATCATCAAATTCATACTAAACGTCAGGTATTGTAACAATAGTTCCCGACTTCTCTTTAGCAAAGTGTCCAATACAAGTGTGATCACCTTGAGCAGCTCAAACTGAGGCTGTTCCGTGGTGTCGTTTATTGCTGCTGCTGCAGTGCTCGGTAGCCTTTTATGCAAAGCGCGGTCGCAGTCGCGCAGACGCGCACAGCTTCATTCACCCCGGAGATCACAGGACCGCTGGGAGCTGGCATCAAACTCCTCAGAGCGGAGATAAATGCTTTTGGTTCTTTTGCGTTTTCCAGACAGACCTGCTCTCGGTTTGTGAGTTTTGAAAATTTAGCAATCTGAAGTGCCAGGACGCTCAAACGCTGCAGACCGCACAAATGGGTGATTTTTGAAAGGATCATACTGAGGACAAAATGATGGATACTCCTGGATATGTGAATGCAAAACATGCTTAATGCTTCCATCGGCACCTGTTCTGTCTAGACCAAAATGAAAAGCAACTGGACATACACTTGATGTCAAGTCTGATTGTGTGATTTGCTTTAAACGTCGGACCTGTGGACGAATATCGGTGGGATCCTAAGATTTGCACTTTTTTATTTTGTTTTATCTTTTCAAAACCTGGACTCTCGTTTTTCGCGGTCACTTAAAAAAATAATTTCTTAAATCTCTTTGGCAGTGACTTATACCGGGTGCAGAACAAGCAGAAGTTTGCTTCCATCCTTTTAATTTCATTCAGGATTTCAAAGCTCTTTCATTAAAACTGAGGAGGTATTCTGTCCTCCCGAGGGATGATGAGAGCAGGGAGCGACAGCCCGGCTCCTTCGGTGGATTTTCGACCTATTCTGGTGCCTATGCAGTGGATCTGAGAGGAGATGAGAGCCGCAGTCTACCACATCCTTGCCGGCTACCTCTGCGTGTTACGCACCGTTGCTCAGGTGAGCTGAATCAAAACACTCTGTGTTTAATCTTTTCTGCTGCGCGTTGTGAGATTTTTACTATACTACAGCTATTTAGCTTGTAAACAAGTAATAGAACTCACAGAGACTCAGTCCTTAAGGTTAACGTACTGAATACAACAGATGAAATCTAGTTTATTTACGTAATTACGCACGGGCATTAGTCTTACGCCCAGTTATCTGTTTGATACTTTTTGAAAACCCGCCACCGAGTCAGCTTAAAAGCCAGCTGCAGATAAGTATCGTTTGCATGTTCGTGATTTACGCACCAACTGTCGCAGCATTGTGTTCCCACCCCCAATAAACCCACCCACTTTATTCCCACAGGAGTCTCCTCTCCCTCAGGAGCTTCTGGAGCGGCTCTCTCGCAGCGAGATCCGCAGCATCAGCGACCTCCAGCGGCTGCTAGAGATAGACTCCGTAGGTAAAGCACTTCATTATAATAAGTCTCCCACAGCCACAAGCTGGATTAATGATCCTTACAGAAAAATGAGGTTATTCATCGAAAAATCTGTTCATGTGATGCCTGTGACAGATTTTTAATAAAATATATGAAGAAATAAATAAACATGGGGCAGATAAGATCAGACGTGTTTTTTAAAGTGATGTGAAACGTAATGCCAAGTATGCAATTTTAATCTCCTCAGGGAAGTGATTTTTAACTCTAAGAGCACTACACAAGGCTACATCACGTTTGTGCTTGTGATCAGTGTCAGGATTTCATGGACCAAGAGGGAGCAGATATAACTTGGGGCCAGACCTCTGTGGCATGCTCAATAGTGGGCTACAATTTTTTTAATGAAAATTGAAAAGTCACAGGACGTTAATGTAGAAACTCATATTTCTTTGCACCAGATCAACACTTGTGACTTTTTTAAAATCTATCTTTAATCTACTTCTGAAATTAGGAGCAATGCACACGTTTGTCTTATTTTAGCATGTCATTGAAAAATGATAGTCTTACAAAGATCCAAGCAGGCCTTAACTTGACTGAGTAACAGATAAACATCAGGCACAGGGAGCTTAAATGTGATAGTCACGGCTGCTTCCCTCCCTGTCAGTGCCTTGAAAGACTCTGACTTGAGGAATTAGTTGCATCTGGTTCAAGATTCTTTGTCTTCTCATCTCATCACTGGATGTTTCTCAGAAAGACCAGCAGCAACCTTTGTTTTTCTTAAAAAATCAGCTGTATCCTTTCTGCTCTGCTAGCAGCTGACTGTGTAGCTGAGATCACAAAAAAAGAAGGCTTTGTGTGCAGTTCAATCATAAACAGTCTCCAACTTTTGAAGAAAAAAAAGCACCGGCGTTTGCCTTCAATAAACACTGATGTCTGTCTTTATTATGCAGGTAATAAATCTGAGCAGATTGAATCAGTGAGGTGAGACAGGAGGAAATAACTGTGGCATAAAACACACTTTATTGCATCCACTCACTGAATCAGACTCCAAATTTCAGCCAAATAAACTTTTTTTTTTTTTTTTTTGCTGCGTGAACTTTTTTTTTTTAATGTCTGCACTGCTGAGTGGTGCCACCATTAATCCTGGCATCATTGAGATGCAAATGTCGAGGGTGACGGCTCCCCGGCTCTGTGGGGGTCAAGTGGCTCACTTCATTATACTGTTGTCATGCTGCCCATTATTGGTTTGAGAGGAGGGCTCGCTGGAAGGCTGCTGTGTTGCTATGTATAATTCAAGCTCAAATTCCTGCATGTCAGAGCGAGAGAGGGAGACACACAGGCTCAGAAAGAGAGAGAGAGAGACAGAGAGGGAAATGTCGAAGGTGGACTTTGTTGTGTTTTAGAAGCACATTGTGTATGTAGGCAGGCATGTGTGTGTGTGACTGTTTCCATGCACATATGGCCTCAAGAATGAGGAGCGCACGCAGACATCTACACGGTGACAAAAAGAAGCATCAGGATTGGTATTCAGGATCAAATTAAAAGAGTCCTGCCTAGACATCATTTACTCTGATTTCCTGGAACCTTGCTCCCTTTTTCCACCCACACAGACACACAAATCTACACAAATCCACACTGCGCACACAATCTTTGCTCAGAATTTATTGGCTTTAAACATGTCTGTGGGTATCCTGTGGTTTGGAAGTACTGAATGGCTTGAAGAATCTGCGAAAACTTTGGACACATCTCTAAAAGACACACACACACACACAAAGCTAAGATTTAAAACTAAGCCTTGAGGGCAAGATTGGCTAATATAAATCTTTATGCTATAAATCATCAGTTATTAACTAAAGAATATTATCCACTTTAGGAAACTTTCCGTAAAGTGGATGTCAGTCTAATCTCAGGTGTAGTATTGTCACAACCTGCCAAAACTTTGCACAGAAAAATAAATAAATAAAAGATTAAACTAAGCTCACTACCACCAAACCAAACTGAACTGACAAATACAATTTACGGCCAAGTGTCAATGAGTGGCAGAGTTTCCAAGATTAAATGTAGATAGAAGATGTTTCTATGTTTGTAGGAATAACTCTGGCTCCCTCCTCTTCATGAAAACATTCTTGACTGGTGCTTGGTAACTCAAGGTTTCAGCTTCCTCCACATTTCCTATAGGTCTGAGGTCTGGAGACTGGCTAGGGCCCAAGGGTGTCGAACTCCAGGCTTCGAGGGCCGGTGTCCTGGAGGTTTTAGATCTCACCCTGGGTCAACACACCTGAATCAAATGATTAGCTCTTTACCAGGCCTCTGGAGAACTTCAAGACATGTTGAGGAAGTCATTTAGCCTTTTAAATCAGCTGTGTTGGATCAAGGACACATCTAAAACCTGCAGGACACCGGCCCTTGAGGCCTGGAGTTCAACACCTGTGGGCTAGGCCATTCCCCACACTAATGTGTTTCTTCTTTATCCACTCCTTTGTTGCCTCTGTGGTATATTTTGGGTCATTGTCATGCCGGAAGACCCATCAATGACCCATCTTCAGTGTTCTGGCTGAGAGAACAAGGTTGTAGTCCAAGATTTTACAGGATGGTTTCCCGTCTTTTGGCCTCTCAGTGCGCTGCCCAAAACATAAAGTTTCCACCTTCGTGCTTGACTGTGGGGATGGTGTTCTTTGGGTCATACACACAATTTCTGTTCATCCAATCAGATTCTGGTTACATCTTTCATCAACACCCCAATTTATAAGTTTAATGTAATTATTTTTCTGGATTTTTAGTTGATATTCTGTCTACTATCAAATTTCTTTGTAAGTGAGCAAACATACAAATTCAGCAGGGGATCAAATAATTACTTCCTCCACTGTACATCTAACCAGTAATAGAAGCAAAAAAACTGCATTAAAGTCACATAACAGCTGCAAATAATTCTCAAAATTCACAAAGAAGTTACTCAGAAAGTTCAAGTTTGCTTGCAATCTGATGTCATTTCCAACTTAACAAAATCTTTGCTGTGTGTCTGTGTGTGTGGATTACATCCAAATGTACCTGGAATAGGCACTGAAACTGTTTCTTTTGGGGCTCGCGTACATGCAGAGAAGTCAGTAGCCCACTGACATCATAACTCAGAATAACCTGGTTAAACTGCTTCTCTGATGAGGAGACACTTGATAAAGATATCAGTAATGAGCAGCTTGCTGTAGCATGTAAACATGCCACCATTTTTCCTTCTTTTGTATTTTGGTCAGCTGTCAAGTTATCTTGATAAGGAGATTCATGGTCCCATCAGGATAAATTACAAATATTTTCTATTTTGGCTCGGCCAACAATGTGGTGAGATTTTATGAAACTTCAGGGACAACTTCTGATGTCCAAAGAACCAGGATCAACTGAAGTGCTGCATCATGGCCCAAGATTACAATGAATAGGTATTATTTTTAATTCTGAATCATTCAAATTTAGTCCAGTAGTGTCCAAGGATGGAAATATGGAGCTGGAAATGAGCAAAATAAAAAATATCCAATCTCACCCAAGAGAACATTTATACTTCTCAGAAAATGAACTTTATACATGCATGTTATCCACAATAGTGCGTTACTATGTGTCCGTGTTTTTGACACAAGGATCTTTGTTGTTAAAATTTAGAGTTTGTATTGTCTCAGTATGCTTGTGTTATTTTGTCTCTGTCCAGAGAACGAGGTGAGCGAGGAGACCAAACACAGCTACCACAAGGACGTCTCTCACAGCTTCCCCGACCTAAAGAGAGCACACACACACACCAGGCACAGGAGGAGCGCTAGTGAGAAACACACACACACACACACACACACACACACACACACACACACACACACACACACACACACATATAGTCAGCTTGTGCCTCCGGTCCACTGGTTATCTAACTATTCTTTTGTAGTTCCCAAAAAATCTATATTGTATAAAATTAATAGGAAATATTAGTATTTGTATAAAAAGTGAGCCATTGATGCAGGTTTGATCAGCCGTGTTTGTTCACCTGCAGTGGTAGAAGAGGCCTTGCCAGCAGTGTGCAAAGTTCGGACAGCAATTTATGAAATTCCCAGGAGTCAGGTGGATCCCACATCAGCCAACTTCATCATCTGGCCACCCTGTGTCGAGGTGAAACGCTGCACCGGCTGCTGCAACACCAGCAACATGAGGTGCCAGGCGGCTCGCAAACACTACCGCACTGTTAAGGTAGCTTTCTGTTGCTTCTCTCTATACATGTGACCACCTGTGTGTGTCTGTTTCAGACTCTTTTGTCTTCTAAAAAAGCTTTGTTTTCACACCACATTTGGAAGAGGTAAAGATTTGCATATAGGGAGTCTTGGGGGTTAGCCAGTAGCACAGGTCGACACTACAGTCCACTGATGAGCGCAGCTAGACCCTGACATGTAGGGTCACCTTTGTGGTTGTTTCTTTCTGCCTCAAACATTCCTTCCAACAGAGACCCGTTAGGTAATGAAAACACATGCATACATTCAGAAATAAAACAATAATAACTAATAACTTTGTGCTGTCAAACACATAATTCAGTCAAAGGAAAGAATAAGATTTTATATCAACACTGTACATGCACACTTGCACTGCTTCAATTTTTGATATCCATCATTAATTCATTAATAAATCAATTTCATTTTAATCTTTCTTTTAATCATTGTCATTAGGGATGCAACGATACCAATTTTTTCAAACCGATCCGATACCGATACTTGGATCTGAGTACTTGCCGATACCGAGTACAAAATCCGATACTTCTACCACACACGTTAAACTTAACCAGTAGTAAAGAAACGACCCCAGACAACTCTTTAACACAAACGAAACGTTTACTGAACGTAAGGGCAGAGACAAATACTGTACAACACATCCCTTTTTTAAACTCAAATGATATTCCAATTCCTTAACCAAATGAAATACACTGTATAAATGACATAATTCCCTTTCAAATTATATTAAACAACCCAACTTATGTTATCACCTTTTGGTAAGTGACTCACTAATATACACTCCAAAACACGTTATATAAATCCACTAAACATACAATATTCACACATGGGCTCCACACACTCACATTCACACTTGTTGCAGGCCTGTTTGTTGCTCACGCCGGACGATGGAGTTAAATCCTCTTCTCCCCAGTAAGAGCACAAAAGTCTGACTTACAGTTCAGCTGATCGGTAGGTCGCCGTGCACCAGTCCCACACTAAATCCACTCCCTGCGGACCCGATGCTGTCTCTGCTACAGCACGTTAGCGAGTCACTGTCCAGCTCTCCGACAGTCCATAGCGGCTGCCTCCTTGGCGAAGCCAAGCAGTCCGGGCTAGCCTTTAGCCTCGGCGGTCGTAGCTGGAAACACAGTTTTCCACGGTGGTGCGACCGTTGAAACAAAAAGTCACTTCACCCACACTCTGTTGTGAAGCTCTCACACGGTCAGCTTTCTAGTCACACACTCTTTTGTGCTGGTTAACCTCAGTAAAACTAGCCGAGTCTCTCACTTTGGTTCAGCTAACCTCGTGCATCTCCCCATGCAAGGTCCCGCTTTTATGCTACCTTCACAGGCCTCCAGAAAATTAGAACTCTGAACAATATTTTAACTCCTTCAGAGTTACATACCATAAAATAATACTTTTATGATTAACATAACAGTTTGATTGCTCTAATTACCTGTATTTACCTTGCGACATATTACAGGGCAAATTATATTCAGGGTAGAGTTACATCACATAACATCAACTGTGAACGCCTTATGTTACCGTGGCGTTTAAGTCCATGGGAATTATGAGTATCCACTTCCAAATTCCCTTCCGGGCTACATTAGTATCGGTTCATGGTATCGGTTAACTTTTACGCGTACGAGTACGCACACATTTTACAGTATCGGCCCCGATACCCGATACCAGTATCGGTATCGGTGCATCCCTAATTGTCATCACTTTAAACTTTTCTTAAGAATCAAAGAAAATGAGTATAATTGCCATAAACCAATACTGTGTGTAACCATACTGTTATTTAACATTTTCTGAACTGTAGATATGTTTATGGAGCTGGAGCCAGGCCAGGCTGGAGCCGGGTACACCCCGGAGTGGAAGAGCCATTACCAAATACCACAAACTTTGTATTTCCAAGTTTGTCATAAACCATTTCCTATTGAAGCCAGGCAACTAAGAGACTTCCCATAAGATGTGAAACTGAGGAGTTAAATTTAGGAAGAAGTATGTGCGAAAAAGCTTTGTTGTATTTAGTAGAACCTGTTTTTTCATATGGTCTAAGTATGCCGTTTATCTGTTGTTTTTCTTTGTTTAAATTAGAGTCCCTTAATAGAGAGACTAACTGCATATGAAGTACGAAATTGTGGCCCAGACCTTTGGCACTGGCACAAAGTTTGTTTTTCATGCACTTTGGCACAATTTTTATTTCTATTTTTTTCTATGACATAGTGAAGAAAAATCACAAGGATGCATAAATTTCAAAAACCTATTATTAAATGTCTCTTGTGCACTTGTCTGTCTCAGTGCACGCTGACCTTCTTATATGTAACCTTCAACTTTCGTTATGAGGAAGAGGACAAAGTCACAGAGGGCTAAAACTGTTGTTTGGTGTCTGACACATACAGTAGCCAGAGACAAGAGTTTTCATCCTCAGGGATATCCTGTGACAATAGAAGTGGTTCAAATTTGTTTAAGGGATATATTGGCTCATTCATTTTGAACTGTGGCAAGTTCTCTGTAAACATTAGGAAAAGGCTTCTGTTCCTTGTCTTTTACTGGCGCTGACCCTGAAAACGTAGAAAACGAATAATGGCACAGAACGTGTAAATACGCAGCCACTTACTGGAGGTATACACTCTACACCTGCCAAAAACAATTACTCTCCCCAGCTTAACCATTGTGTGTGTGTGTGTGTCTGTGTGTGCGCGTGTGTGTGCCAGTGACTGAAAATCTGGCAGTGAGGTAGCACATGAACATAATAGCTTCCCTTTGATCTCATCCAGAGCTGGAAATAAGACTCAGTAAACCCCAACTGGTTCACAGTCACAAGAATCCAAGTGGGAGCTGACCCAAGGACTGTGTGTCTGTGTGTGTGTTTGGCACACAGGAAGTGCATTTATTGTACTTTTAAACTGTGCTGATGATGTTGATGTTAATAGTTACGTTAATAATATGAACATGAAATATTAATAATAATTTCACAGGTTGACTGGTTGATGTTTGACTGATAATCAGGTGTGAGAGGGAAGGATGTGTAAGAGTGTGCTGCCAGAGGTCAAGAGGGAAAACGTGAATAAAAGAGGAGGGGAGGGCGGTTTGATACTCTGTGCTTTGGCCCGCTGAAACCCAATCTGAGATGAAAGGGCTCATCCTTTGTCTGCTCACAGAGGAAATCAAAAATAAAGTCACTCGCATGTGCCGAGATTCAGTGCTTAGAGGGTAAACGGTCACGACTGCAACTGCACTCACTTAAAGCTAAAGGGAAGACGGCAGGGCGAAGGTTTAGGGGGTGTGTCCATATGTGAGAAAACAAAGAAAGAGCCTCAGTACTGATATATATGAAGAGTACAGCAGGCTGGAAGTCAATCTGTAATGCACTTTGAGAGCTGCTCTCCTGAAATGATGTGTACTTGCTTTTTGAGAATAGACTGTATATAAAAGATGAATATCATCATTTTGAGATCACTCACTGGCATGTGAAGTTTCCACTTGAAGCCTCTGCTTGGTCACCTAGCTAACATTCGCAGGTTTGGAAGAACTACATCAGTAGACTGAATGAATGCATAACAACTGCTAAGTTACCTAAAAAAAAACGTAGATTTTTCTCACTAGAACTACAGCAGCAACTGTAGTGTAAGTCTGCAGGAAAGAACTATTAATTTAATAGTTGATCTAATGTACAACTAGCTCTCCAACCGCTCACATATATTACAATTATAGCAGACCCTGACTAATCGAAGTGAAGGCTCACCCGTTCTAGCATATTGTCAAGGTCTAGTCAATGTCATGTGTGCTGTTTAGCTGCACAGCTGCTCACCTCAGCTGAACCTCCTTGTGGGTTTTTGTTTTTTCGAAGTCTTAGCTCTGCTATTTCAGAGTCTGTTAAGACTTGAAGCAGAGATGGTTGTGCAATTGGACCTGGCACCGTGCAGACTTGGCTTGCTAACAGGGATGTTAGCATTACGCATGTACTGTGCTTCTGTGGTTCTTTTATTGTTTATGTAAGATTAAAGTATGTTGGGTGTGTATTTGTTCATGAGCTAGAAAGACCCATTGCTACGTGAGTAGCTAGGCTCGGGGCTCTAGTGTTGATGTCAAGTGTGACACAAAACAACATATGCCTCACTTAGTGTAAGTGAAATCAAACCTCCTATCAGTGTTCCATTCATTCTTCCAAACGAGATCACACACACCTGTGTGCTTGCACAAGTACAAGAAAGCATTTTGTCTGTAGCACCTGTATCATACATAACCTGTCTCCTTCTAACTTAAATAGCACTATTGTTGGGTATTTCTTGGGATCAACAAACCTATATTGTTGCAAACATAAATTTGATCGTGAACTGATTTTGGAGAAGTGTATATGAAGAAATTTACAATAGCTTCAAATAAAACAGTCTACATCAATTTAATGAACAAAACCATGTTAGATTGTTGAGGTTAAGAGGACCCAGGGTGGAGGAAACAGGAGATAAGCTTACAATAAAAAGTGACATTTTAATGCTGGTGGTCTAGTCAAACATCGTACCAAAAAGGAGATACAAACATAACATCCACACTTGTCCAAAACAGGCCAGATAAACTGGGCACTAGGGAGACCAAAATGCTAGGGAGCTAAACCAGAAATGTAGCAGATCAACACAGCTGATTTGACAAATGTGAAACAGAATACTATTTATACATCAGAAAAGTCAAACCATAAGAATTAAATTTTTAAATCCTAACATGTAGAAAAAAACATGAAAAAAACCCAACATGAGGCCCTGACACTGGCAGATTATCAGCTGTAGCTAATGACCACCTCCATTAGGTGTTTGAGAAACTCTTTGTCATGTTTTCTATTGAATATTTCTGGCAGACCAGTTTTAAAAGAAAACCTTATAAAAGCGATCTTAAAAATCCACTTGATGGCAACAGCTATGCTAATTTACAAAAAAAACTGAGACTAAACCTTGATGTCACATATTTTCTCCAGTAGTCAGTTCATTGTGTTTCCTATGCTTTAAAAACTTCATCTACTTTGCTTATAAATTTGTTTAAGTTATTACCTAACACTAGCACTAGACAGCTAGTTTGGCTAGCAAGGTGCATCTGGTGCATCATTAGTTAGTATCATTTTGATGCTAACTTTGACTAGAAAAACTCATTTTAACCCATCACACTCAACAGAAAAGCAGAACATGCCTTAGAATGTGTTTTAGTGCAAGAGAACTTTGAATAAGGCACACAACTGCCACTCAAGATAGATTTCTGTATTCCTTTTATTTTTCAAAGTTGGCAGTAGGATTGACCGTACGAATTCATGCAGCGAGCTAGTTAGCCGGGCTTGCTTATGCTAAAGAGTATTAACAAACATGCTTTAATTCACTCCTTAATAAAGTTTTCTCTCTGTCTCTCTTTCTCTCCCCTCAGGTGGCGAAGGTGGAGTACGTGCGAAGGCGGCCAAAGCTGAGGGAGGTGCAGGTGAGGCTGGAGGATCACTTAGAGTGCATGTGCACCAACAAACGCCATATCAGCCCAAACTCAGACACAGACAATGGTGAGCATATAGCTGCGTATCTGTGTGTGCGTGCATGTGTTTGTGCATGGGCGTGGGGGTTTAGGTTGGCTCATTTCACATGTTACGGCTCCTCCTGTCTGAATGTGTCGACTGACACCAACAGAACTGATAACATCTGAGGCATTTACAGTGTTTTTTCTGCCTGAGTTAGTTCTCCCTCAGGGCAGCATTTCCCTTCAGACACACTAAGCCATCCACACACAGACACACACACACGCACACATGTGTACACACACACAGACACACGTTTCAAAGACCCCCACTCCATATTATTCAAATCTTTCCTACTCGACGTAAACAGGGCTTAATAAAACATGGTTTTAGTGCACAAAGGTTCTTGGAGTTTAACCATCCTGTCATCATTAACTGTGTGACTTCTGTTGAACTTGCTGACTTCCTGCAGGTCACGCTTACATCAGCTGAACTTAAGGCAATATATTTATGTAATGCTTTGTCCATTTCAGACCTTGGCAGCTCATTGTGTAAATGCAGTTACTTGACTTTCTATTTCTGCATGATAAGCCAAAAAGGAAAAAAAAATGTCATTTAAATGTCCAGCAGTAGTGCAGAAAACAGTCCTGTGTGTGTGTTTTGTTATTCAGTAGAAGATAAAGCTAATGCTTTATGCTAATAAAAGAAGCTGTGTCCATGTTCCTTTCTTACAACAGGCATCAGGTGAAGAGCAGCAGACAGATGCAGGAGTGGAGGACACCTTGAGGATGATGATGTAATGGAAAGCAAGGACAAGCACCTTCTGCCTATGACTCCTTTAACACCTGCTGTCAAAGTAACAGTGAAAAGCTCTAACGGAGCATATTTTGACCCACGACCTTTTGGAGTTTTGATGGAGGATTACTGACTCACCATTTTCCCAAAAAAAAGCAAAGCATCAAACTTCCACAAATGAACTCCAACTTTTTCTTTGATGGAGACGAGAAGCGATGAGACGATGAAAAAGCGAACTGATATTCTGGTTCTAGGATGTTGAAGGGCATATTGCCTGTATCCTGCTCCTTCTCCAGAATATAAACCGCTCAGCAACTCGGATTATAAACTGGGGCAAAATCCTTTCTAGAAACAGTGCCTGGGATTAGTTTTTGTACTCCAAGATTTACTCTTCCTCAGAAAAGCACTCACACACATGCATATCCTCTTATTTTTATAACGTCTCGTTTTCTATTTCTATTGCTTATCAGTTTCTTTTTCTGATATGTTATCCAAATAAAGAAAGGATGGGAAATAATCCTTCCAACATGTTACTGATACTAATAAAATATTTATATGAAAACAAATTGGGTGTGGTGGTCAGAAAACAGCTTGCAGCAAACAGGTTTGTCAGAGAGTGACTGAAGGGTTTCCATGGGAGAGATTATCTGGAAGATTCTAATACCCCGTTGGATTTGCAACCTACAGTAACACACACACACACACACACACACACACACACACACACACTGAATCTTGGCAAAAGTGAGACTAGAAAACAGAAAAGCATGAAAATGCTGATTATGGAGCGGAATAGCCAACAGCTAACAAGTGATCTTTTTGTGCTGTTTAAAGAGTTGTGTTATTTCAAACAGGTCAAGGAAATGACAGTAATAGTGGCGTAGGGGAAGGCAAATGTTTTCATTGGTGACCTCATCTCCTGACTCACTAAACCAGAAGGAGGAGAAGGTGACTTCATATCAAACCACTTTCTTCATATTCACTTTCATTGCTGCTGACTAGGAGCTCTGTTTCATTTAGATATGCACTCACTTCAGCCAAACTGCCTGTAAAAATGCACTTTGTGGACACAAACATCCATTAAGAGTGAGAATCCACTTCTGTTATGTAAAGTACTGCCCCATCTTATCACTGAATGTGATACATTTTTGCCTATTGGCGGTCATATTAAGGATTCTGATCATTTGGTTTCAAAGTTACATACACAAAGGGAACTCCAACCTTATCTTATCAATGGTGCCACAGTGAGGCCTGCCCTTTGTCCCTAGACTGTGTCTGTGAGGTAGCAGATGGGGTAACAGTAAACGTGCCTAAAGGGAATGCTATGCATGGATTAACCTTATTTAATTACCTACTGTAATTTAAAATAGTAAATGGCCTGTATTTGTATAGTGCTTTACTTAGTCCCTAAAGACTCCAAAGCACTTTACACTCCATTCATTCACACACTGGTGATGGCAAGCTACATTGTAGCCACAGCTGCCCTGGAGCACACTGACAGAGGCGAGGCTGCCAGACACTGGTGCCACCGGGCCCTCTGACCACCACCGGTAGGCAACGGGTGAAGTGTTTTGCCCAAGGACACAATGACCGAGACTGTCCGAGCCGGAGCTCGAACCGGCAACCTTCTGATTACAAGACGAACTGCCAACTCTTGAGCCACGATCGCCCCATGTATCTTGCGGCACAATGAAGGTAGACTATAAACATCTTCAGGCCACAAATGTATAAATTTTGTTATCTTCAAGGGAAGAGAGAACGAGCCAAACTCGAGTGGGATTAATTACAAAGATTTTGTATTTTATGAAATTATATTTAGTACTTTATTAGTATATAGAGGAGTAGCATTTAGCATTTACAAGGTATATCAAAAGGAATCATCTGATTTTAAATTGCTTTCTGAATCCATTTATTGACAACGATTAAAAACATATAGTGTTAGAAAGAGCAGATTCACGAGATTCATGAGGTTGCTGGTAGGTAGCATATCAACAGCAGTGGCTGCAGTGACTCCAGACATGCTCACAATGGTACATGAACAGCACAGAGTGTGTGTGTGAAGATTTTGTTGAATTAAAGTTTTTGGGTGTCAAGAATTTTTGAGTTTCAGTTGCACTGATATCAGCTACCAAACCTAAATTTGCACATTGTGGATTTCTTAGCTACCAGGCTTCATGACAATATGACCTTTGTCTGCAGACGATCATTAGGAGGATAATGTTGTGCAGTAAATGTTCAATCAGCAGTCACAACTAACTTGAGTGTCTTTAACTTGGACACATATGTGTGATATCTTTGAGAATAAAGGTTCACATATAATCTTTTTTCTCTGGAGCTTCTAGCTGCAGCTCACTGTCTTCTTCAGCACATGAAACGTCTACAGTCTCCATCATCGCTTTGGCTAAAGCTATCACATATTAAACCACAGCTGCCTTATGTCACAACTAAACAGCAAAAAATAGAGACTGTGGAGTGTGTTATGCTGTGTGGTGAAGACTTGATGTTTTTCCTTTCTTGAACCTGCAGCACAGAGCCGAACTGTGTGCTCGCGGGGCCGTTCCAGCTCCTGCTGGCACCCCGCAAACCACACAGCCTGCATCCACCTCAAACAGCTCTTTGTGTTTTAGACATGAAACACTTATTATGACATGCTTCATCAGCTACATTTACATTTCAAACATGCAAAACAAATGTTTGCCGGCTGAGGTGGGGAAAAGGCAGACGAAGCAGACAGACGAGTGACTTCATGCAAGCTTGGGGTCACTTTGCGTAACTCACTTTGCTGGTATATTGCTCTTGGAGAAGCTGGTGTAAACCATGTGTAGACATTGGCCAATAGTGTAACCAGAGTGGGTCGGTGTTATAAATACGTAAATTTCATAATTGAGTGGTTCTGTGCGAGCTGCACAAAGACGACACTGTTTGGAAACTTAAAAAAGGAAGAAAAAAAAAAAGGTTGGTTTTTAGCTTCAATCTTTCAAATCTGCAGCAGCAGAATCACACACATGCTGCAGTTTCATCTGCTCAGGACCCGAACTCCATATCCAAGACGTTAATGCATAAAACAGAAAGTATCGTGTGGACATGAAGCACAGTTGTTTGTGTGAGAGAGAACAAAGAAAGAGAGAGGAAACAGATGGGATAAGACTGTGTAACAAGGTTTGAAAGGTGAGAGGGCGGAAATGAAAACAGGATGGAATACAGGGATCGTGTGTGTGTGTGAGAAAGAGAGAGTAAAACAGAGTAAGTGCACCTTTGTGTGTGAGACGGGATAAAAGTGGGTTTGTGTGTGAAACAGAGAGAGAAACTCCATCTCTCTAAAGCTCAGTTAAGCAGATTAACAACAGGCTAGCTAAAATGCTGAACTCTCTGTAGGTCAAGTACAACCTGATATAAGCTCGTGGAAGTCCAGCTCCCCCTGTACTGCTACAGATCCCAGATCAGATTACCAAACCTAAGTATTCCTATACGTTGGCATTAAGATGCTGGAAGTATACCTGACTTAGGGTCAGCAGGTTTAGGTAAAACACCTCCACTGCCTTTACTACTGCTGTCCTCTGGTCTAAGAAGACACTGTTATTTAAAACCAAGTTAAATAATTAGTTTAACATTTTGGGGAATACACATTCTCTAATCCTACTAATGTCAGGGGAATATCTATGCTCTCGGACTGTACTAGAGTAGCTTTGCTTGATTCGCAGTTTGAAATAATCCCTTTTTATCTCATCGTGGTCTTTGGTACAGTCTTTCACTTCCTCTTCTGTCTAAAACAAGTTGTTTTAGCTAATCTTCCTTTCAGTCTCCCCTCCCTTTAACACAACCTTCTTTGGATTCAGTGGCCATCAAAATAAAAAGAAGTTTGGACAGCAGCAGTATATCTGTGGTCACAGAAACCCACAGCTAGAGATATGAAAGATCTAGGACCAGAAAAAAAACTGTGTGAAACTGAGTGTTCGCCCTGCAGGGATTACTCGGACACTCGCAGACCTCACTGTTTGAAATTTGTGTCCTTTTTAATATGAGCATTCACCACTATAACATTGTGCATACAGGACTGTGCAAGTCTCGAAACATTCTTCATTCCTTTGTTTTGTTAGAGAAATAAATGCAGTGATTTGATTAAAATGAGCACACTTTCAGCATTTAAAAATAGTGTTTGTTCAATACTAAATTGCTTGGGAGTCAATATTTGTTTTGACTACTTTTAATCTTCAACCCAGCTTGAACCCACATTTCTTTAAATAGTCTTCAGGAATACTTCAGACTCCTTAAAGGATGATGGTCGTCTTTTGTTCTGTTCTGTTAACATGATCCGTATCCAGGTTTTACTGTGTTTGGGATCATTGTCATAGTGAACAATGATGCCATTGCCTGTCAGGTGCTTTCCAGAGCAGATTGTGTGGTGGCTCAACACCCGAGGTACTCTTCTGTTTTCATAATCCCATCAGTTTTGACAAGATCCCCAACACCACTGACTGAAATGCAGCTCCAAACTGTGACAGAGCCTCCAGCCTCAACTTTTTTAAGGACACACTGAACACCGTGCTAAGATATACAAAGATTTTAGCTAAATGTTCACTGGGAATCACCTTGTTGGTACAAAAACACTGTTGTATGCCTGTTGATCTGTTTCATCTGTAGCAAAGATAATAAGAAGAGTAACAGGCTGAACTAAAATAATACAATATATTACATATTGTACAAACTAGAAGAAATTACCTCTCTATACACAAAGAGCTCAACTATAAATATCCAGAATATTACAGAGATTAAATATATATGATTGACATTTTACAATAAACTTTAGAACCTGGTAACAATTTATGTGTTTTTGCAACATGCTGCTTGTAACAAAATGGCTAAAGGTACAATTTAGAATTGGTTCTTTGCTACATTGTCTGTGATGTGTAGACACAATACTTGATTTAAATGGCCTTTTTATGCTTGAATGACTCTCTGAAAATGGTCAGGTAGAAGCATTGGATTAAAAATTGAGAAAGCAGACAGTGTTTAAAGAAACCTTGGAAAGCCTTTTAGAAAGCTTGAAGAACTACTGTTCAAAGCCACTTTACACATTGCAAAAAAAAGGATGGCTGCTTGAAATCAAAATAGGCAGACGTGTGGTGGCTCGAGACTTTTGCACAGTACTATGTATGTCACAAAACACAACATAAAAACATAACAGTTTCCCATTCTTTAAAAATGTGTAGTTTTTTAATCTCTTCTCTTCCTTCATCTCCTCCTTTCCTTTCCGTGTGTCACAAAGAGCTGCTTTACCAGATAAATACGTCCACCTCCCACCATCAGGCTTGTTCCCACCGCAGGATCCAGCAGGGATGGGAGAACTGGAGCTGAGGTTTGGCATCATACAGTTGGATTAAGATTTACTGCTGGTGTGGTCAAGGCTGATGTTTTGGTGCTGGATCCTGTAGAGAGGTTTTATTTCCACTGAATATGTGCGAATGATATCTGTCCAAAATATTAAAAACAAAAACCTCGAGACTCAAAGAAAGAGGCAGAAAAAGAAGGTAACAGACGAGGCAAATTTCTATTACCTGCTTCCTGATTGTGTACATTTTCATCCATCTGTGTTCCACATGTTAAAAACTGAAGAGGAGTTCTCCCAGATTTATTTTGCTTTGAAAGAATATTGTCACCCCCAAGGTTTAAGCTGTGTTGGCATAATGTATGCAGCAGGGATGGATAGTTCAGCCATCTTTTTCTTGTTTCAACAGGGCATAACAAATCCATTTTTACATGTAGGTCTTCCTATTCCCTCTGTTTGCATTTTTCCTCCTTCCTGTTTTTCTCATTTAGGCCCTACAGGTAAACCAGCTGCCATCAGTGCCAGGCTCTTCCCAGAATACAGGCACATATGTGAAACCCTGGAGAAGGCAGGCATACACAAAGGTCCCTACACTGACCCTATTATTACTGTATTTTCTGTGCTGCAAAAGCAGTATCCAGACAAAGCAGTCAGATATAATTTGACAGGTAAATGGCATTAATGAAGAATAGCTTAGTATGATCATGTGACGCTTTCCAGACACTTGTAAGGTATACCGTGCAGTTTTTTCTTTGAAGACAAGTGAACTGTACTTGAACTAGGTTCATGCTAACACTTGATGTGCCCCCTATCAAAAGCTCCACCCACATTTTCTGACAAGATCCTAACCTCTGTGTAGACATGCCCACTGCAGAAAGTGTGGAGTACACGCATCTGGTTCCATTCGCAATATTGCTTATGGATTGATTGTTATCAAATTTCACTGGGTGCTCTCTGGCTTTGGAAGTTACCACCATCGCTAAGCAGGATATTAAAGACATTGCTGCAAATTAACTGGATGCTTTTTTCATCTAATGTTTGTGCATGCTGGAACTATTTCCCCTTTTTGTTGTGATCAGTGTTGGGGTGGCAATATGTATTACACGCATTACACCGACCACTTCTCTTAAAAGCAATGCAGTACATTACTTAATTACTCCCAGGAGGAAGTAATTCTTTAAACTACTCATTACATTACTTTCAAGTTTCTCCCTAAAATGACTTGAAACGCATCGTCTCATCCCGATTTGACAATATAAACCTGTAAACGTGTAAGCTACAGTCCAACTCACCAACACAAATCCCAATCCTAATGAGCCCAGACATACAATTTTTCTCTTAGTATGTGGTTATGAATACAAAGCTGAAAACACAAAGAAAGATGAAAATCAGCACAAAGAGACTTCAAAGCGATCTCCACAGTAATTCTACTCTAGAAACATGAACAGGTAGAAACGGAGGCTACAGCCTGACTGTTCATCAGTTTGTCAGGGCCACTTTTTTAAATTAAAAAGTATTTCAAACTATTTTCTAACTATCCTGACACCGCCAAACTACATTTCACCCATGGGACAACTTTACAGTAGTTCAACTTCTTCAACTCTTCAATGATTTTTGCTATTTTTTCTACACCCAGTGATCAGAAAGTAAAATTAGGAGAGTCTAATTGAGAAAATTAAAGAAGAAAACCAAATCAACAAATTGATTTTGCATTGATGAATATGTTAACATATCAGGGTGCTTCAAATTTCTGCTGTAGTTTAACCTTGAGTGTGACTCTCAAATGCTGTCAGATGTTAAAACACTTCACACAGAAGCATTTGAGTGAGATTAATATTTTCTAACATTTTAAGTTACTGAATGATCTCCATCAGAATGTCTGTGCTGGTTGTTAAATAAAATCAGCTGTGCTTTGCTTGTTTTTGGAGTTTGATTAAAGAGTAGACAAACCTTAAATTTACATTTAACTGGAATGGGAAGGCTTCTTTTTAATTGATAGGACAACCTTAAACTAAAACACATTTGCTTCAGCTGGAATTCCATGATTTTGACATGAAGTATGAACCCGGCGCTGGCTGCTGCAGGTCTTTGTGTCGCCTCAGGGGGAAAAACTGCAGCCTGATCACTATCGAGATAGTTCCTCAAATTCACCTCTTGGCCACAGACCTCCTGCTCTGCTATTCACTGTTTGACTTCAGCTCAGCTTTCTCAACAACATAAGCCTCTTTCACATGCACAAACACATCAAAAACGCCGTCCTGCTGTCAACCACTCCAAGTCACTCAGCAAAATAAACCCCCTCCCCTTCTCATCCCCCACCCCCCTTCATCATCGTCTCCATTCCCTGTAGCTCCGCCATTGTTTTTGGTCGGGCCAAGCAAAAGGCCTGCTGCTGCCGCTGAGCGACACAAAGAGGAAAGCAGCCGTGTGGCTGAACGGGAAAATCAAAACAGAGAAGGGGAATGAGCATCCCAGGGGTTAAGTGCTTTCTGATGGAGTTGCTGGAGGGTAGGAGTTGGATTGTTAACAGATAAAGGTAAGTGTGCAGGCACCCCAACCCTGTGTCCAGCTCAGCTGATATCATGTCACACAGTACTATTACACAACATTAAACCGCACGGCATTATATATCGACCTCCTGTGCAGATCCAGCAAGCCATCCAGAACTGTGACATTCCTCTAAGCTATTTTGCAGGAGTGCACCAGAGTGCAGAGATTAAGCCTGATGTCACATGCGGCTGTAAGCAAAGTCGCTCTGGGTTTTTATGTCACTCTAGCATGTTATCTCTCTCTATAATCCCTCTGTGGTTGTGTTCTCATTTACCACAAAGCCATTAAGAGCCATTGTTATAGCAGAAGAGAGCAAGAGCATCTGCAAATAGATAACATTTAGGTCCTTTGGAATATTTACTTTGCATATGTTAGGTTATGAGTATTTTTACTTTTTTAATGCTTTAGATATGTAATAAATTGATAAGTATATGTATGCATTTCTACTGTGACAGATAAATCTCTCCCTAACCCTAACCCCAATAAAATGGAAACATGTTCTGACCTTTGGAGGTAAGAGAGGAGCCTTACAAAAGCCAGAATTAGCAATCTAATCTACATGTTGAATCTCTTTGTTTCTTCTCTTTCTGGTATACTGAAAAAATGTGTCAATTTGGTAATCAGGAAATCTCCTACTTAAAAACATTTACTATACACGCTTAAACAAAAGCTGGATCTCTTTTCATTATAGGCGGAGCTATGAAATGCTACTGTTACAAGAGGATCAGAGTTTGCATGCAAGAACAGGGTGAGTGAAGGTCAGCAGATGATAATCTTGGAAATGATGGTGAGTGGGAGAGACAGATTTGACAGGAAGTTTAAAAAATGGAAGTTCAAAAAGATAAAATGTCCTCAAGTTGCACTCAAGAAATATTACATGTCCCTCTCAAAGGAGCAAACACTGAACCTTTTTTAGCACAACTTACATTGCATTGTATTGTATAAAGTTGGGTGCGGGTGGCATTTATTGATTGGCGAAACAGTTCCATTAGTCATTAAAGCAGACTCTTATTATGAAGATTATTTCAAGTCCAATTTTAACATTATTTAAATCCAGGTTTATTAATATTACACCAGATTTTTTTTTAAAGTAAGTGAGAACAAGAGTGATCAGAAGTGCTGACAACTGTGGTACCACTTTTGATACACCACCTTTGGCATCATTTTAATGGTATAAGTCAACGGTCCCCAACCTTTTTTGCGCCACGGATTGGTTTAATGTGTTGTGAATAAATACAACAAAATAAAATGATACGACCAAGACAAAAACGTTGGTATTTTGTAAATATAATCATAAACACGAATTAACTGTCTGTGTAACTTTATTAGCAGCGTCCTCCTGAAATGCACCAACAAGATTGAGAGTAACATCCTCCTCTCTGCCCCTTAATGCTCTTTGGTCGCTATGGTAACCCGTAAATATTTCTTTCAAAATAAGACACACGACTACAACACGGGAAAAGACCCAGGGAAACCGAGTTAACGATAAAAACCCTGAAAACCATAAATTTCACACCTGAGCCTCAACTCTCACAGCCCAGTACCAAACGACTCATGGACTGGTACCGGTCCATGGCCCGCTGGTATAAGTGATACCAGTACTGGAGCTGAGAGATTGCCAGATTATACAAAGGGAGATGCTGCAAGTGGTTGAAAAGATGAAACTTTCTAAAGAAAAAACAATGACTGGTTGACTTTTTTTTCATATAGATATAACAGGGAGCCCATGTATCCCTGTTACTTTCATTGTGGCCACAAAAACAATGGCTCAAACATTCGAGTTCCCCTTATCCTCCAAAATACATGTTATGGTTAAGTACCTTACAAAAAATAAATAAATAATTTTACAAATTTTTGTCAGCTTGATCTTGTATACAATGTTTTAATGTTTTAAATAATTCCTATAATAGAGGGAGGAAAAGGAAAACTAATATATGGAAAAGCCAAATTTATCGCAGTTGGCTAATATTTTATAACATCACCACCATTTTTAATGTGTGTTTCAGTGTCAGTGTTGTAAAGCCATTCGATAAAGACCCTTTTTTTCACTCCTCTGAACTGAGCTCAGTTGAATTATGGAGCTCTCTGAGCAGATACTAAAACTCCTGTCAACACAGAGAAAAGAGAGAAAGACATCAATGGGCTGAAAGAGGAAAAGAGAGAAAAAAATGGTCTCACTGAGAGGTGGATGTAGACAAAGCTGGATGGGGCCACCGGGCTGATAGTAAATCTGCTTTTATTATTGAATGAACAGGCACATGCTTAAGTGAATGGACGAGCAGATTTTCACAAGCAAGGACTTAGGACCATTCTGCAGTCTGACAGTTTGATGATTTTCCAAACCACTGACGTGCAACTTAATCAAAATTTGTTCTTTGTTTAACCTGGTTACCTCTGCTAAGAACAAGAATATCCTCTTCAAAGGAAATTAAGACATGAGTGTTTCAGCACTGTAAAGAAGTATTTAAAGCACCACAACAGGAAGAGCAGCGTGTCCTGACATTACAGCCACTTGGGTTTTGTTGACTCTGGAAGACACAAAAGAAGGAGAAAAACGAAATAAATGACCATCACATGACAAAAGCTGGTAAATGTGTGTCATTCAAGCCTGTTGGAGAGGGAGAAAGCCACGCAGTGACCCATCGAAGACTGCAGTGACTTCCCTCTTTATGACCCATAAACCGCTCTTTTCAGTTCCCTGAATGTGAAGCAGAGGCGTTTCCAGGATTTTTCTTTTTCTTTTTTAATGGGGTGGCAAAGGGGGAACAGAACCAGTCAGAGGGAATCATGGGAACTCTGATTTAAAAAACATATATGACAACAAATGAAATTTATTTTAAAAAACACTCGGTCTGATTTTCATGCTCTTGTTATTTCATTTATTGCATTTTACACAGTACCTTGTACAAGTTACTACTGCACAAAATTTGATTTCATTTTATTTTGTTTTTGTTGTTTGACATTAGTTTGACTTGCAGTTACATCATCAGCTCCAGCCTCCATATGCAGACTTTTGGTGTTTAAAGCTGGACACAGATGAGTAAGATGTGAGATGTGCACTGATGACTGGGACTCTCGGCCATTTGACCTTAGAACTGAAGAAGCTTCTCGGATGAGAGGTGAAACGTCTTCAAGCAACTCAAAGAAGTCCAGACGCTTTTCTTTGCAAATTCCTTTGAACACTGATGAAAAAATGTTTTCATGTTAACAAAGGAACAGGTTTAGGAACATGAAATAACAGAGTTAATATTGTAACACTGGCACTGACATTTGCAGATTCCAGATGACATCTTAACTGTATCAAACAAAATTGTGCCCTGGGAGTGAAAACACTGCAGTGACACCTGATATGTGCATCCTTTACCAATAACCTGTAGATGTTTATTGAAAAAAATAGGCTGTCTCTTTATTTATATTTATAACTATTATCTCCTCAGGTAAAAAACTGTGCTGTATCCAGTTCAGTGAAATTTTTGTGTGAATATTTAAAACCTGTGTGTTTATATGCTCATCTGCATTTAAACATCAGTTATTATTAATCTCTGGCTCTCTTCCACAGAGTGTTTTGTCCTGTCTTCTTCACCTCACAACCCTCAACCGATTGAGGCAGATAGCTGCCCCTCTCTGAGCCTCCCTGAGCAGGAAGAGATTTCTTCCTATTAAAAGGGAACTTTTCCTTTCCACTGTCACCAAGGGCTTGCTCAGTGGGGTTTGATTGAATTGAATTGAGCTGAAAAAACTGTTCAGCTTTCAAGTAAATTAAGTGAAGCAGCTCTAATTTGAAATGAAATAGGTTAGTACAAAATTCTCAAAGTACAGAGTATAAACTCTATATAAGAGATGAATAAATACTCCAAGTCTGTAATTTGAAAAAGGAGATATGAAATTGTGTTAAATCTTGATTCTTTAAAATAGGCAACAGGTTGTGAAAAATGTGGTTGCAAAAAACACATCTGGTTGTATGCAAGTCTAAGAGGAAAGTGTCCTTGGGTCCCTTTCCTGGTAACTTTATGTTTTTTGATCAATATGATACTGACTATGAGAATTATGGTACCCATCGTGATCCAGAAGAAAGACAAAACAATGTACATTTTAAGGCATGGTTTCCCTGTGACCGTAGGAGTGCCCTGTTCATAGTCAACCAAAGTGGCTACAATGCTCCAAAGCCTGTAAAAATGTAACTTGCAAAGGAGACCTGTGAAGAACAAAATATGCAAAGAAGTAATTTCTCTGAAACCACAGGCTGCTGCATAAATCTATCACACCTTTCCCCAAAAAGAGAGAAGCAGCTGCTTGCTTCTCTCCCAAGGCAATAGACAGTTAATAAGAAGTAGACAAAAATGATCTGAGGTAATTCACCAGTCACTTTCCTGCTTGCACATCAGGCCTTACTCCTGACCTTTGACTAAAAACCTCTTGACCTCAGCTTTGTCCATCCGTCAGGTGCCAGCTTGCCTTGTGCTGGGATCAGAATTCCTTCAACACACTCTTTTTTGAGGTGGTATAGTATTGTCTCTCCTGGACAAAAAAGAAAAATCACCCATCACTTTACACTCATGCATGGTTTTCATCTTTTGTCTGTGCTTTTCCTTCTCCCATTAAATTTCACATTTCTCCCCTGGCACAATGGGGCAATTTCTAGGGAATTTATGACATGCTTCTGACAAACATTTCAAAACATTTGGAAGAAAATATGAAATCCTTCACCTCCCTTTTTGCCTTCTCATTGATTTGTTACATCTTCTGGGCGTCTTGTCAACAACTCATAACTGAGATCAAAGCACCACCTCTCTCATGCAGAGATATCATGAATATTTTGTAGGGTTCATCACAAATCGTAGTTGCCCACTGGCTTTGATATGGCTGTCCACCTGAATAGGAATTCATATCAAACATCTCTCCTCCCTCCCTCTGTTCTCCAGCTTTCTCTCAGCACAATACATAATAACGGCATCAATGCTTCAGTCCAGGGATTGAAGCAAATCTTCCCCGACTTCAAAACCAAAAGATATCTATCTTGGCAATGGTGAGTTTATGTCTTGTTTTCATATTGGCAAAGCCACAGTGCACTTTGTTTCTCTTCTGCTTTGTTCTTTGTCCCCTCTGCCCTGCATCTATTTCTTTTCTCTACCTTACACTCTCACTCGGCCGTACCCTTTTCTTCCCTGCCGACCAGAAGAACACAATATGTGGGATCAAACAGCGGGGAAGTAAAGAGCAAAGTGTCTCTCTGTCTCCTAAGCTTTGTGAGGATTAAGGCCAGAAGACTTCTGAGGAGCAGTCATAAACTATGTTCATGCCCACAGGGTGCAGAGAACGAGAGACAGAGATGAAGGAGAAAGGGACATTGAGGACACTGGTAAAGCAAAAGAGAAGGAATGTATCTGAAAGCAAGTCAGAAAAACTACAGTTTCGATTCAGAGGTCATCCTCTTATAATAGGATATTAAGGGTCTGATTTTCAAGTTGCATCAATCTCTGCTCAAACAAAATGTTCAAGAGTACTAAAAGCTTCATAGCTTTTTTAAATGTTAACATAATTTACAATAACAACAGTCCTTGTCTATGCCATAATTTTTATTATACTATCATCTAAATAAGTCCTAAAGTTGTACATATTTTGGAGGGTGTTACTGTTCAGTCTGTTGCATATTTTTCGTATAATAAAAATTCTCACCTGTTTAATAAAACAGTATGAGTCCTCATATTAATTAGTCAATAGGTGAAGACCTCCACACAAAAAGGCCACAGCCTGGATTCAGAACCAGGATCTTCACGGATGGATGGATGGGTGGATGGGTGGATGGATGGATGGATGGATGGATGGATGGATGGATGGATGGATGGATGGAAGCATTGATAAAACAAACTAGTTCCTTACATATGGAGATCTGCTTAAATTCTCCCATTACTGAAAGAAGATCACTTAGATGTTAATGGCTATATTTCTAGCTGTAGATTGTTTTAGCTTTTCAGTATACAGCTAAAACAATTTCTAACTATACGAGTCAGGTTTTACAAACAATAATGTGCAATAGCTGAAGCAGTTCACATGTTAAACAACACAATTAAGTTGCTAGAATGAGAACTTTTGTGTTAATGCTTATGATGATTTATCTAAGGCTTATAAGTTGACCAGGTCACATGTGTGGAAAAAACTGCACAACACTGACTTATTCTGACTTGCTATAAACTGGGTGTCGAATTACTTGCCAAATAGAAGCAAAGCAGTCTACTCAAGTTGCTCCTATTCCTTTTTCTTCCAGATACCAAAAGGAGTATTTTAGGGCTATAACCAGAGTAGAGCCACAAGCAGAAGTAAATATATAAGTGCTTTGTTCTGTTTTATGCAGATGACACAATCATCTAATGCTAATCCTCTTCAGTAGTAAAAACCCTTGAGTTCTTACCGTCTGCCTTTGACATTCAGTCCCTTTTTTACTAAAGCAAAAATGTTTTGGTAAATTCTATTGTATATCATTTTAAAATACAATAGGTTTTTACAAAGATCCTGAAGATCTTTGCAAAGATCTGAATTGCTAACCACCTACCAAAGTATTTGGATTGTATTACAGACCACAATTTTACACAATGAAAATCTGAAACTGAATGTTTTGTTTTTAATAGGAATAAATCCTGTTTCACTGTCCATACAAAGCAATATTTGAATGGTTTTTCTAACAATTTCTACATTATAATGATTTAATCTTCAAGAAGAAATTATGCTTTATACTTCTCCATAATGTATTTTTGGCTGTTATCGGTTACATGAAGTGAAAAATAAACACACAGTCCTTCCCGCCAAGAGGACATGATGGTTGTGATATGAGTCATTAATTATGACAGACTACTTGGAATAAATTTGGTGGTTGTTGGCAGTTATGTATATCTACCTGCATAATGCATTGTTAAATTTTAGCCAACGTTCAAGCTGAAAAGCAGCCAAAAGTGATTTTTTTCCCACAGTGTTTCAGTTCTCCAAATATTAATGTGTGAAATGACAATAGCTGACATGCAATTTATGGCCTCTTTTAAAAATTTGATTTTTTTTGTTGGAACCTGTTCTCCTGCAGAGTAGAAACACATGTATTTTAGCTGAAGGAAATCTGAAGCACTACAGATAAATGAACAATGAGGGGGTTTAGCAAAGAAAAACAAAGACAGCAGAAGATAATTCTGCAAAGATGACAGGTTATTATATGACGGGCTTTGCTGGGATTTCCAGTAGATTATGTGAGTGAAGTATGATTATGCTGGGTTATGACTTGTTGTGCATTCAGACGCTACCGTTTCTGGCAGAGTAAGTCCTGCACAGATGTGAACCTGGGATCAGAGCCATATGAGAGACTCCTTTCTGTGCTCTCCTCTCCATTCCTTCTCTGCACATGAAGGTGGTAGGTTGGCCTGCAGGTGTAGAAATAAAGCAATAAAAGGAGGGTAACACACAGGAAATTTTACTACAGCTATGAGCTGGAGAATGGCTGTTGCAAGTGTCCTAAAGCATGTAACTGCAGGAGCCTGTGAAATTCACAATTCTGATCACTGTAAAAGACAACAATACATGTTAGTACAGCTTATTAAAAGTTTTCCTCTGTATAAGCACTAACACTTTTTACTTTGTCATTTACCAATTTAGCTCATGAAATCATCCTTTTTTATAGTTTGTTTGACCAGCATAGGTTTGGCTTTTGTCAAAGTGGCAAAATCAGTATCTGAAAATCCTATTCTCACACATGTACAACTCAACAGTTTCCGAGACAGTGGTTACTGTCCTAGTATCTATAGCTCAAATATATTGCCTGTATCTACAGATCTCTCGTCCTTAGCATTCATTCCTTCCTTCCAAAAGCTTTTTATCTCAACCATAAATACCTGGTTGCTTATAATCGCCATACATTAGTTTGTGTAAGCTAACTAGTGACAGAACTTAGCAATGGTAGCCTAATTAAAAATAGCCAAACTAAAAAAAATAGCCAAACTCAGCAAGAAGTTGTTTTTTGTCGCTGGCTAGCTGCACTGAAAAGGAAGCTAACCATAATGTTTTAACTGCAAATACTTTATAAAAAAAAACAGCAGTGCAGAGGAAAAGGTGTTTGATTCAGGTGCACTGGTGGTTCGCAAGACTGACAAATGCAAGTCTCATGCTCCCCTCTCTGGATGTACAGACTTTTTCATCCAGCCTACTAGCAAAGACATAGCTGTGTGACATAAGGAGAAGACTGATCAGCACAATCAGCTGCCAAAGCACGGAGAGGAACGACTAAAATATCAAGAAATCCACATGAGCTTATCAGCATTATTTTATGCAATATTAAGGTGCAATTTAACTCTAGTTATCCTGGGGACTGAGATTGCCCACTCTAGTATCTTTAATAGCATCCAGTTGCTCTGTGGCTCTGTTTGTGGGTGTTGGGCAAATGAAAAGAGTCTCGCTTACTCTTTTTCACAGTTGGTCAAACATTAGGAATTGTACAAGTTTGTTTGAAACTTGTCACAGAAACAATTCAAATTGACAGGGGAAAATGTTTTCACATCAACACACAATCGCGAGCCCTGACAGCCTCCTTTTCTTTTCTCTCTAAAGTTTCCGCTCCACACAGTGGCTGTGGAGCCGGGAGAGGACTGTGACAAGAACAATACAAGTCAAGTGTGCAATTACATCTTCACCTGTTGACAAAACAGCTCAGAGAAAGTAACATCCTGCCAAGTCCTGTGTTTTCAACCATGTTTGCCCTCCCACCTTCCTCCTCTCTGCAAACATCTTTCATCCCTCTCCAGCTCCCACGTTTAATGGAGCCTCGCTCGACTCGGTATGAGGCTTAAGTGAACTTGTCAAAGTCAGACGTCGCTCCCAAAGATGAAAGGAGCTTTGGTGGTCTCTGCTGTGAGGTGTGGTGGGGGAGAAGAAAAGAGAGAAACGGAGACGACACTAATACCCAGATACAGTTGCATACCTCAGCTCTGCATACCTCATTGTTGAAATTTGTCTCTTTGTCTCTCTGTTTATTAATTTTTTTAAGATTTTTGCTCAGGGAAGTTCATAAATTTGGCATGACCTGAGGGAGGCCTTCCCCTGTCAGCAATGTGGTGGTCAATGACATATAGCCAAAAGGCTCAGGTGGGTTTCTGCACTGAATGGTTCAATTGTCACCTGAGGTGAAGGGAGGTGAGGAGCGATGGGCTTGACCACACCTCAGGCAAACCTTTGGTGTGGACGACCACCTCTTTGTTGGAAAGCTGACAGGGCAGATAGCAATTTCCTGGGAAATGGAGAGAAGTTAGAAGCACAAGAGTGATCTCCCAGTGCGGCAAAGACACACACACACACTTACAAATCAGAGAGGGTGGTAGTAGGTGATCCTCACATAACACTAATGGCTCCAGTGACTCAGAAGGAAATGGGTTAAGCAGACACTTGGGTTCCCATGCAGAAAAGTAGTTAAAACACTAATGCTTCTGTGTCAGTGCTATATCCCATATTAATGGGACCTTGGTATACAATGTATAAAGCCATGTACACATCAAATTACAAATACTCATCAAAAGAAAAATCAGGTAATGAAACTCTTCAAAAGAGGGTTTAAACTGGATTAGTTTGGAAATAGTCTGTTCCTGTTTCTTCTAATTGTTTCTGTCTGATGCCATCAGAGTTGCAGAAACATGCCCAAAGGTGTCCTTTGCCACTGATACCTTGTTGTAATGTTCATGACAAAAATTTAGATGAGGAAAGATAACGCCCCTTCTCTTAAAGTGCAACACGTAGGCCTGAGTTTGAGGAAGGCCCAAGATTGCCATGCTCAGTTTGAGAGCGTAGCCTTTTTGCACGTTTCCTTTCACTTGCTGCTTGATTAGATTTAGGCTTGAAACACTAGCTTTGAGAATGGATTGTTGTTTGAGTTAAAATATCCCCCTTCACATGAACCTGCACAGTGAGAAATTATACTTCTATGGTGCATTTAAATACAACACCAACAGCTTCAATGGGACGGGTATCCTGTGATGGAAGTCAGCACTTTGCAGTACAGAGAGACAGCAAAGCCTGGTTAGAAATTCTTGCCATGACTTGTCTAAAAGAGATGCAGTCTCTAAGTTCCACTCTAATCAATCATAGCTTGCTATAGTTCATAAACTGCATGTGGTACAGGCTATTATACTGCCCTTAACTGTCATATGAGTTTAAATTCTTACTTTTAGCTTTAACAACTTTAACTGTTGTTTAAAGTTTTCAGTGGGAGTGGAATTTAAATCTAAATTTCTTAGGCATCCCCAAATTGAATTTCTCCTACCCATACACCACTCATAATCATAAAATTATGATCACCTGCCCAATATTGTGTTGGCCCCCCTTTGCTAAAAAAAACAGTTCTGACTTAAGGCATGAAGATCCCTGAAGGTGGGCTGTGGTATCTGCTTGAAGATGTTAGCAACAGATCCTTAAAGTCCTGTAAGTTGTGAGATGGGGCCTCCATGGATTTGATTTGTTTGTCCAGCACATCTCACAGAAGTTTGACTGGATTAAGATCTGGGAAATTTAGAGTCAAGTCAACACCTCAAATTTCTTGTTGTACTCCACAAACCTTTTGCTTTGTGGTACAGAACATTATCCTGCTGAAAGAGGCCACAGTCATAAGGCAATGCCATTTTAGTGAAAGGGTGTACAGAGTCTGCAACAATGCATGGAGCAGCTGCTACGTGTCAAAGTAACATCCACATTATCATCAACACCTCCACCTGCAGGACCCCTGTGGAGATGCGCTGTGTTTTCTGACCCAAGGTTTCCATTGCCCAAAGCATCGCACTGCCTCTGCCAGCTTGCCTGCTGCCCTTAGGCTATGTCCACACTAGCCTGGATAGATTTGAAAACGGCATTTTCATCTGAAAACGCTCCGCGTCCACACTAGCGTTTTCAGTTGTTTTCACAGAGTTGTGCGTCCACATTGAAATGGCCGAAAACGCTTACTGCGCATGCGTGAAACGCAATAAGATTCGACCTGCCTCATTTAGTCTGCCGCTTATTTACTTTCCGGCTCTTTGAAACGTCGCGGCAGAATGTTGAGGAAAACCACCGAGTTTTTTAAAGTTGTTGCTGCGAGTAACACAAAAGTACAAAGTTGCAAAAGCGAGTGAGAATTAAAGAATTTGAAGAAAAGCTATCTGGAGCATGTACAAACTGATATTAATCTTTAATAGGGCTGCCAAAATTCAGAGCAAACAAAACAACTGCCGTATAATGCCCTCAATTCAATTCAATTCAATTTTATTTATATAGCGCCAAATCACAACAAAAGTCGCCTCAAGGCGCTTTATATTGTACAGTAGATAGCACAATAATAAATACAGAGAAAAGCCCAACAATCATATGACCCCTATGAGCAAGCACTTTGGCGACAGTGGGAAGGAAAAACTCCCTTTAACAGGAAGAAACCTCCGGCAGAACCAGGCTCAGGGAGGCGGCCATCTGCTGCGACCGGTTGGGGTGAAGAAGGAAAACAGGATAAAGACATGCTGTGGAAGAGAGACAGAGATTAATAACAGATATGATTCGATGCAGAGAGGTCTATTAACACATAGTGAGTGAGAAAGGTGACTGGAAGGAAAAACTCAATGCATCATGGGAATCCCGGCAGCCTCACGTCTATTGCAGCATAACTAAGGGAGGATTCAGGGTCACCTGGTCCAGCCCTAACTATATGCTTTAGCAAAAGGAAAGTTTTAAGCCTAATCTTGAAAGTAGAGATAGTGTCTGTCTCCCGAATCCAAACTGGAAGCTGGTTCCACAGAAGAGGGGCCTGAAAACTGAAGGCTCTGCCTCCCATTCTACTTTTAAATACTCTAGGAACAACAAGTAAGCCTGCAGAGCGAGAGCGAAGTGCTCTAATGGGGTGATATGGTACTACAAGGTCATTAAGATAAGATGGGGCCTGATTATTTAAGACTTTGTATGTGAGGAGCAGGATTTTGAATTCAATTCTGGATTTAACAGGAAGCCAATGAAGGGAAGCCAAAACAGGAGAAATATGCTCTCTCTTTCTAGTCCCTGTCAGTACCCTTGCTGCAGCATTTTGGATCAGCTGAAGGCTTTTCAGTGAGTTTTAGGACATCCTGATAATAAAGAATTACAGTAGTCCAGCCTGGAAGTAATAAATGCATGAACTAGTTTTTCAGCATCACTCTGAGACAGGATATTTCTAATTTTAGAGATGTTGCGCAAATGGAAGAAAGCAGTCTTACATATTTGTTTAATATGTGCATTGAAGGACATGTCCTGGTCAAAATGACTCCAAGGTTCCTCACAGTGTTACTGGAGGCCGAGGTAATGCCATCCAGAGTAAGAATCTGCTTAGATACCATATTTCTAAGATTTTCAGGGCCGAGTACAATAACCTCAGTTTTATCTGAATTAAGAAGCAGAAAGTTAGCGGCCATCCAGGTCTTTATGTCTTTAAGACATTCCTGCAGTTTCACTAATTGGTGTGTGTTACCTGGCTTCATGGATAGATAGAGCTGCGTGTCATCTGCATAGCAGTGAAAATTTATGCTATGTCTTCTAATGATGCTGCCTAAGGGAAGCATGTATAATGTAAATAGAATTGGTCCTAGCACTGAACCCTGTGGAACACCATATTTAACCTTAGTGTGTGAAGAGGACTCTCCATTTACTTGAACAAATTGGAGTCTATTAGATAGATATGATACAAACCACTGCAGTGCAGTACCTGTAATACCTACAGCATGTTCTAATCGCTCTAATAGGATATTATGGTCAACAGTATCAAACGCAGCACTGAGGTCTAGCAGGACAAGCACAGAGATGAGTCCACTGTCAGAGGCCATAAGAAGATCATTTGTAACCTTCACTAAAGCTGTTTCTGTGCTGTGATGAGCTCTGAAACCTGACTGAAACTCTTCAAATAAGCCATTCCTCTGCAGATGATCTGTTAGCTGTTTGACAACTACTCTTTCAAGGATTTTTGATATGAAAGGAAGGTTGGAGATTGGCCTATAATTAGCTAAGACAGCTGGGTCTAGAGATGGCTTTTTAAGTAAAGGTTTAACTACAGCCACCTTGAAGGCCTGTGGTACATAGCCGATTATTAGAGAGAGGTTGATCATATTTAAGATCGAAGAATTAATTAATGGCAGGACTTCTTTGAGCAGTTTTGTAGGAATGGGGTCTAAAAGACACGTTGATGGTTTGGAGGAATTAATTATTGAAGTTAACTCAGAAAGATCAATTGGAGAAAAAGAGTCTAACTTAACACCGATGGTACTAAAAGTAGCTGTAGATAATATTACATCTGTGGGATGATTATTGGTAATTTTTTCTCTAATGATAAAAATTTTATTTGTGAAGAAGTTCATGAAGTCATTACTAGTTAACGTTAAAGGGATTGTTGGCTCAGTAGAGCTCTGACTTTTTGTCAGCCTGGCTACAGTGCTGAAGAGAAACCTGGGGTTGTTCTTATTTTCTTCAATCAGTGACGAATAGTAAGATGTTCTGGCTTTATGGAGGGCTTTCTTATAAAGCAGCAAACTATTTCTCCAGGCTAAATGATGATCCTCTAAATTTGTGACACGCCATTTCCTCTCCAGCTTACGAGTTATCTGCTTTAGGCTACGTGTTTGAGAATTATACCACGGAGTCAGGTACTTGGATTTGAGGCTTTAGTTTTCACAGGAGCTACAGTATCCAGAGTCGTGCGTAGAGAGGAGGTAAAATTATTAACAAGATAATCAACCTCTGTTGGAGTAGCGTTCAGATAGCTGCTCTGCTCTATGTTGGTACAGGGCATTGAAGATGATAACAGTGGGTGGATTATATTCTTAAACTTAGTTACAGCACTTTCAGAAAGACATCTACTTTGATAAAGTCTACTCTCCACTGCTGTGTAATCAATTATTGTAAATGTAAATGTTATCAGGAAATGATCAGACAGCAGAGGGTTTTCAGGAAACACTGTTAAATGTTCAGTTTCTATGCCATATGTTAAAACAAGATCTAGAGTGTGATTAAAGTGGTGGGTGGGTTCTTTTACATTTTGAGAGAAGCCAATTGAGTCTAATAACAGATTAAATGCCATGTTGAGGCTGTCATTTTTAGCATCTACATGGATGTTAAAATCACCCACAATAATTATTTTATCTGAGCTGAGCACTAAATCAGATAAAAAGTCTGAGAAATCAGAGAGAAACTCTGTGTAAGGCCCAGGTGGACGATAGATGATAACAAGTAAGACTGGTTTCTGAGTTTTACAGCTGGGGTGGACGAGGCTAAGCATCAGGCTTTCAAATGAATTAAAAGTCTGTCTTGGTCTTTCGTTAATTAATAGACTGGTGTGAAAATTGCTGCCACACCGCCCCCTCGGCCTGTGCTTGGGATTTCTGGTAGTTAGAATGACTCGGGGTGTTGGATTCATTTAAACTAACATACTCATCCTGCTGCAACCAGGTTTCTGTAAGGCAGAGTAAATCGATTTGTTGATCAATTATTAAGTCATGTACTAACAGAGACTTGGAGGAGAGAGACCTAATATTTAATAATCCACATTTCACTGTTTTACTCTTTGGTTCAGATGTGGATACTGTATTGTTCTTTCTTTGTGATTTTTATGTTTTAAGTTGTTTATTGCTGGTTTTGGTTTGTTTTTTTGTCTTTTGGGAGCTGACACAGTCTCAATGGAGATGGGTTTTTGGGGGTAGCAGGAGGAGAGAAGCTGCAGAGAGGCGTGTAAGACTGCAACTCTGCTTCCTGGTCCCAACTCTGGATAGTCATATTTTGGGGGTTTAATAAATTGGTCCATATTTCTAGAAATGAGAGCTGCTCCATCCAAAGTGGGATGGATGCCGTCTCTCCTAACAAGACCAGGTTTCCTCCAGAAGGTTTGCCAATTATCTATGAAGCCCACATCGTTTCTGGGACACCACTCAGACAGCCAGCAATTTAAGGAGAACATGCGGCTAAACATGTCACTCCTGGTCTGATTGGGGGGGACCAGAGAAAACTACAGAGTCCGACATTGTTTTGGCAAAGTTACACACCGATTCAATATTGATTTTAGTGACCTCCGATTGGCGTAACCGGGTGTCATTACTGCCGACGTGAATTATGATCTTACTGTATTTACGTTTACCCTTAGCCAGCAGTTTTAAATTTCCTTCAATGTCGCCTGCTCTGGCCCCTGGAAGACAATTGACTATGGTTGCCGGTGTCTCTAGCTTCACATGTCTGAGAACAGAATCACCAATTACCAGAGTTTGACCCCGGCGGGTGTGTCGCCGAGTGGGGAAAAACGCAGTTGAGACACATGAACAGGTTGGTGGTGTACCTGGGGCTTCAGTTTAAGACTATGCTTCCTCCTCACCGTCACCCAGCCGCCTCTCTTTCCCCAGCTGCTTGGGGTCTGCCGGGAACAGCTAGCGGGGCCTCACGCTATCTTCGGCTGCACCAGCTACAGGGGCCTGGCTAGCTACGGGTGAATGAAGGGTGCGGCCGAGTCTCCAATTCAGTAATCCTGGCCTCCAGAGCTGCAAATATGCTACATTTGTTACAGGTATCATTACTGCTAAAGGAGGCCGAGGAGTAACTAAACATCTGACACAATGAGCAGGAAAGTGCAGGAGGGACAGGTGAAGTAGCCATGGTGCTAACGAGTCGGCTACGAGCTAAGCTAAGCTAGCGAAACAGTAAAGAGACAGTGAGTGAATACTTTGGCTATAAATTAGGTAGTGAGTACACAGAAAGGGTGATTCAGATGAAGCACGTTAAGATTATACTATGAAGAAGGGATGTATCAAAAGATTTAAATTAAATTGCTAAGCAGAAAAGCTACTCAGAAACACCACTGTGTTTGAGCAGGAACAGGAAGTGATACTCTACCACAAAGCGAGCGAACACCTCCACTATCTTACTTTAATTGGTCACATGACTGCATCATATGAGTAACATGTGTCATCGTTTTAGAAAGTCTGCGTTTTTGCTGTCCACACTGCGGCGTGAAACCACCATTTCCAAATGTATGCGTTTTCGAGAGGGTTTTCAAAACGCTGTGTTTTCCATCAGCGAAAACGCCGTCTGAGTGTGGACGGGAGGCCAAAATGGAGAGAAAATGATGCGTTTTCAAATGAAAATGTTAGTGTGGACGTAGCCTTAGTGCATCCTGATGCCAGGGAACAGGTAAGGATGCATACGCCCCCGCCCATCCACATGATGTAAAAAAAAAAAAAAAAATGATTTATCAGACCAGCCACCTTCTTTTGTTGATCCATGGTCCAGCTCTGATGATCACATGCCCATTTTCGGCACTTTTGGCAGTGTAGAGCGGTCAGCATGGGCTTCCTAACTGTTCTGCAGCTATGAAGCCCCATAAACAACAAACTGCAGTGTTTTCTTACACCTTACATTCAGAACCAGCATAAACTGACCACAGCATTAACACAGGCCAACCTTAACTCCCCACATGCATCACTGAGCCTTGGCCTCCCATAAACCTGTCGCTGGTTCATTCCTTGGACCACTTTTGATAGGTAGTTCTGACCCAGTTGTCTAGCAATCACAATTTGGCCCTTGTCAAACTCACTCACATCATTATTGTTGCTCATTTTTCCTGCTTCTAGAACATCAACTTTGAGGACAACAAGTATATACAGTATTGTCAAAATGTCAAATGCTAATGAGTAGCCTTTGATTCTGCTGATGTATATCTTTCACTCTCATGGAGTCCTGCTTCTTAGAGGCTGCTTTGTGTCCCACTCACACAAGGCTTACATTACATACTTAATGCAGTTTAAAGGACATGTATTGTACAGTAAGGGGCAGAAAAGAACAGCAACTCTAGCAGAGCAGCTGCAGCTGCAGCTTCATGTTGAAAAATGCATGACTACAAAGCAATGTGGGGCTGAAAATAAACAGGGTGCCAATGTGAGTTTTCTGTGCTTAGTAAATTAAGTATTTGACGAAGTCAATAAGCCAGTGTTAGAACTTGAGAAAAACAACTTGAGAAAACACTTTAGTGCAGGTACACAGTGTTCCCAGGTCATGATGGAGCTGTCCAAATTGGCCCAGATACGTTTGGCCTGCTGTGTATGAGTCCTGGGAACAACCCAGTCTACAGTTTGTGAGTGGGTGGCCTAATCCAGATCTGCATATACCATGCATCTCCTTTGTGCATGAACGTACTCTCTCACACACACACAGAAACTATACAAGAAAATCAAAATACAGTGTGTTCCACTTATTGAGAATTTCTATCAGTTAATATGAAAATGTTTTCCCTGTGGAAACCACCAGTTGGTCAACCGCAAAAATTCTCCTCTGACTGAAAACCCAACTGGCAAACTCTTTGAACAATCAACCACAAGACGTCACAGTGCCATTTAAAATGGTTTTAGGGTTTAGATTTAGAGAGGGATAAGGTTTGGTGGAGTGATATAGGGGTAAAAACGGAAACAAGGAAGAATGGAGCTGGGCTGGATATTTAACACACGTAAAAAATGAGTTTCCATAAAAACAGCACAAAGGGCTCATTCATTGTAGAGACAGTTATTGTAGTTTTGTTCTCTTTTTTAAATTAAGGAGAAATATATATATGTGTGTTTAAAAAGATGTTTAACTGTCAACAAAACCCTTTACAGGAACTGGTTGTTAGAAATATTTTAAAGCAGCAAAAACAAAAACATTAACAAGATACATTTGTATATGAAAAATGTACCAATACCACTCCCACCCCAACAATAGCAACAGCAAGAAAGCTCTAGAAACTACTGTACACTACTGACCCAGCACTGAAAAGCCAGATAAAGTAAAAGATGAACTTACAAATGCAGTGGAGCATTTAGCAGCTACAGAGTCGGGTGCTTCCCACAGGTGTAACTGGAGAACCACACAGAAGAAAGTATGTATTGTTGGATACTCATGGACAGAAACATCACTCCAAATGCAAGGACTATGAAAAGTAACATCATGTCATAAATATCTCAGAGTTAAGGCAGTAAACTTAATTTCTCTGTGTATTTTGAACTGTGGTCAACATGTCTACAGCATGGAGGTCACTGAAAACTTAATCGTTTAAAAAACGTCAATGTCCAAACTTGTTTTTCTGCCTTTATGTGTCGACATAACGCAGCAGAAAACTGAAACTATCATTCAAAAATGGATACAAATGCGAAAATTTATGTTTTTTTATCTGGAGCCATTACTTTGAAAAAACTCCATTAGCCACCTGAATTTTTAAACATTTTAAAAAATCTGCCTTTATCTTCTTTTGTGATGTCAGACTGTTTTGTAATGTTAATGGTAGGCTTTTGATTGGCAAACACTGGCAAACACTTATGTACATTTAGGGTTATATTGCAGCCTTTTTGCTTTTGTATTCTCATGAAATCACTTGACATTATTTTTTTTCTAAATGAAAGTGTAAAAAATACACCTATATATGTGGATTTCCCCTAATTGTCCAATGCTAGCCTTTTCCTAACCTGAGCCCAGTTGGGGTAGGCTGTACCTCAGGGGATAGAGCAGTTCATCTGCTACTCGAATGTAAGTTGCTGAACCCTGAGTTGCTCCTGATCTGTTTGTTGAAGTGTGAACGTGTGTGAATGCTAGAAGGAAGCACTTAAACGTTTTTTAAAAAAAAGTGTGAAGAGGTGAGAGAGGTTTATTCAACAAAGTTCTTTGAGTGCTCAAAGAGTAGAAAAGCACTATATAAGAAACAAATTACTCACTATTTATTATAATTTTTCACCTTACTAAGTCTTGATGCTCAGACTACCCTTTGAAGTTTTATCAGAAGGACTAAAACTCAAACTGGTCCTCACATAGATAGTTGTAGAAGTAAAAACAGACACACATGCACATGCACACCCGCTGGCTTGAGACTGGGAAGCAGAGAATTAGAGGCAACCACAAAGACATTCATGAGCAGTCCCATGGCAGCCATCACCCAGAACAGGACTGCTGCCACAGAACTGCAGGGGCAGAGAAACCCTCCGTTTGTTGACTCCACAGATTAGTGGCTTAATATAACAACACAAAGACTGCCTTTCTCTTCAATCCACCCAGGGAATATGCAGAAGACTAACCACAGCAGTTGCATAATTTATTTTCTGTCATTATCTGTCACCACAGCATGTTTTTTTAAACTTTAATCATGTTCATAAGCGAAACGTGTACCCTGAAAATGCAAACCTTATCACTGATAGGATCTGAAAAAGCTTCTTCTCTTACATATTTCCCTCATGTTTGTAAGGTACTGCTGGCTGGTCAGCTGATTCGTGAAGTCTCGTAGACATTTTCCCAACCAAGGGTAATTAAGATTCCTCCAGCACAAGGCATAACACCAGTGTTTACTGCTGATTCAAGCACGACTGCATAACTACTATCTTTCATAATGACAGATGACAAAGCATGAATCCCAAGGCATCGACATAAGTCTTGTGTTTTGTTTCAGAGCATGTTTGCTTCACTTACACGCTTGTGTTGCTCTTGTCCTGTAATTTGATGATATGATTCAACACATGAAGTCATCAGTGGTTGATTAGCATTATATGCTGGGCTTAAGCAGCCAGATGCATATGACGTGATAAAGGAAAAGATAGAGGGCTGGAACGGGAATGTGTAATCCAAGTACTCCCTGAAGGAAAAGGATTTATATCAGTGAACAAGATATCTAATGAAGAAGCAGACCACCTACATGTAGATGGGAAGATGGAATAGTTGTAGTTGGATAACTATTCTACCCTGAAAAAAATCCAACAATTAGGACACGGCCTATCAGTTCTCAGAAAATGACTGGTATTGTGACACTGAAGGAAGTGAAAAGGACAGATATGAAGTAGGGATGCAACGATACCAATTTTTTCAAACCGATCCGATACCGATACTTGGATCTGAGTACTTGCCGATACCGGTACAAAACCGATACTTCTACCACACACAAGTTAAACTTAACCAGTAGTAAAGAAACGACCCCAGACAACTCTTTAACACAAACGAAACGTTTACTGAACGTAAGGGCAGAGACAAATACTGTACAACACATCCCTTTTTTAAACTCAAATGATATTCCAATTCCTTAACCAAATGAAATACACTGTATAAATGAAATAATTCCCTTTCAAATTATATTAAACAACCCAACTTATGTTATCACCTTTTGGTAAGTGACTCACTAATATACACTCCAAAACACGTTATATAAATCCACTAAACATACAATATTCACACATGGGCCCCACACACACTCACATTCACACTTGTTGCAGGCCTGTTTGTTGCTCACGCCGGACGATGGAGAAAAATCCTCTTCTCCCCAGTAAGAGCACAAAAGTCTGACTTACAGTTCCGTTGCTCGGTAGGTCGCCATTCACCAGTCCCACACTAAATCCACTCCCTGCAGACCCGATGCTGTCTCTGCTACAGCGCGTTAGCCCGTCACTGTCCAGCTCTCCGACAGTCCATAGCAGCTGCCTCCGTGGCGCAGCCAAGCAGTCCGGCTAGCCTTTAGCCTCGGCGGTCATGGCTGGAAACACAGTTTTCCACGGTGGTGCGACCGTTGAAACAAAAAGTCACTTCACCCACACTCTGTTGCGAAGCTCTCACACGGTTAGCTTTCTAGTCACACACTCTTTTGTGCAAGTTAACCTCAGTAAAACTAGCCGAGTCTCTCACTTTGGTTCAACTAACCTCGTGCATCTCTCCATGCCGTTCTCTTCTGTGAACTGTGAACACCTTATGTGGCGTTCAAGTCCATGGGAATTATGAGTATCTACTCCCAAATTCCCATCCGGGCTACATTAGTATCGGTTCATGGTATCGGTTGACTTTTACGAGTACGAGTACGCACACATTTTACAGTATCGGCCCCGATACCCGATACCAGTATCGGGATCGGTGCATCCCTAATATGAAGTAATGAAAAAATGTTGTGTCGTGAGTGTGATGAGGACCCGAGTGCAGACATGGACGTTTGAACTGAAAGCAAGCTCTTTATTCTGGTTGATCAGGCAACCAGAATGCTCTTGACGAAGGCGGTCGCACTTTTCTCCCCTCCTCCTCCTCCTCTCCCTTAGCTTCCCTGCTTAGCCTCTTGTGTCTTTGTCTAGTCTCGTGTTTTTGTATTACTTTTCCCTGGAACACTCTCTCACAGTCTGTTCTCTAAAACCTAAAAGAGGAATTATGGATTTGATCAACTGGTCTCTGAATGCAATTTGACACCCCTTTCTCAACGAGAAGTTTGGGCTTGGGTGAGCCTGAGTGCTGAAGATATCTACCTATTCGGAACCATCTCGGCAGATATCTACCTATTCGGAACCATGGTAACAGGGTTCTGGCTGATTGGAGCTGGCTTGGCCCTGGCTTACTGAAGAACTAAGGAAGCGGAACCGGCTGTTCAAACCCCCACAAGGCTGCCCGCTGGGATTGAAACGATGGGAAGAGGCGTAAGTTTCTCAAAATGGGCTCATTGAGTTGCAGCACAGATAAGATCTTAGAAAGGCTACGGCTGCCGTGAATACTCAGAATAAGACCTCTGAGTGCAGACTGGATGACATCTCAGAAGGGCTCGCTCAGAATAACACCTCTGAGCGTAAATTGGATGACATCTCGGGGAGGCACACTGTCGTGAGTTCTCAGAATCGGCTCTTTGGGCACAAGAATGACAACATCACAGAGCGCAAGTATGGCGAAGCTCGCGGCTCTCCAACGGGAGATTGAGAGACCAGTGTTGGACTGTAGAACTGCTTGGAAATTCATATGAGCTGTTCGCACTAAAGTAAAAAGCACCATCACTTGGATACCCCCTTCGGTGCCAGCTGCGGTTGCAAGGCTGGAGCTGAACAACTACACCCTGATAACGACTGTGTTGAGACTGTTCTTCCCTTTCTATGCAAGGCCACCTGGGTTGGCTGGAAGACTGTTTACTTAGCCTGGCAGGGCGAAGGACACTGTCCCAGCTGAACTCTGGACATACACACACACACGCACACAGACATATATACACATGCAGACTTACACTCATCCCCCCTCCCCCTCCAAACGCCTTCGACGCTTATTCCCTTCCGATGCTAATGGTGGATCAAGGAGACCAGCGCACAGGCTGCAGGCCCGGATGTACTGTCTAAATCGGCTGTCTCTCACCCTTTACCCACCCCTGTTGCTTGTCATGTGTTTCTTTGTTGTATTAAGAGTTTTTTCATGTGCTATGTGCAGAGGTGGGTTTTTTTTCTGTTCTCAAACTGATCTCCCTGTTGGAGCTCAGTCTGGGGGGAGTTATTTTTTTTTCTCCTTATCTTTCCTCATGTTGTGCATTTTCCATTGTTATACCTCTCTGACCTGTCTTCCCCATGTGATGTTTTTGTGTTATGTATATATGGTCGGAGGGTAAGATGGCGCCGCCATTGCGTGCAATAGGTCAGCAGCCTTATGAAATTTCCCCTTGTGAGACTAATAAAGGTATATCAAATCAAATCAAAATACAAAATGAAATTAAACTGGAACAAGGAACTGAACAGGAAACCTAAACAGGAAACAAGAAACCACAGAACCTGAGTGACACAGGGGTAGAAGAACAGACACTCTGACAAGGGACAAATGGAGACTGACTCAATATAAACACATGAGGGAATCAGGCAGAGGGGAGACACCTGGGGAGCACAGCTGGACATAAACTGACTAACGAGACAGGTGAACAACACTGAGATGAGACTGACTAAACACAGCGAGAGGGAGAGCGAGGGACAAAGAGAGAGAGACACACAGATGACTCAGGAAAACACACAGAGGAGACCAAGACAACCAGGACACGAAGCACTGACAAACAAAACAAGTAACTAAGAACTACAAATAAATCAACAACATAAATCTCAAAGACAAAACAATAACACATCAGCCTTCAAATCTCCAAAAATCAGAAAACAGAGAACAGACCCGGGGATCCTCACACAGTCATGATATGTACGCTAAAGTATCATGATTAATTCAAAAGTTTAAAGCAGCTGTTAGGGTCTGTTCTATTATGGCATCGAATAAACATGCGGCCAGCGGCCCAGAACTGGTCCACACAAAGTGTGCAGCAAGGCCAGCTGTGAGTGTGAAAACTGCTGCAACATTAGTACAAGTTACAGTTTTCAATAAGATTGAATATTATCCACATTACTACACAAGCATGGAAAGAAAATTGTAAATAAGTAAGAAAATTTAAAAGTATTTCTATCTTTATATCTTATTTATTTATTTATATTGTATCTTTGTTTATTTTTTTACATTTTAATTCCATTGTAAAGAAAATAATAATAGTTTTGTTTAGGTCCAAAAACAGATAATAAGATGTTTTGTTGAAATTGTTCTTGTTTTTTCAAGATATCTCAGGCTGTTGATTATGTATTTTGTTAATGAATGGTTTATTAAAACTTAACACTTACTTGTAGTTAATGTATTAAAAAGAAAGGTCATTTATTCCCATTTTCCAGTAGCCTGCTCCGATTCCCGTGGATTACACTGCCATAAAGAAATACATTTTTAAAATGCCTTTCCTTTAAGGTAGGGATGCAACGATACCAATTTTTTCAAACCGATCCGATACCGATACTTGGATCTGAGTACTTGCCGATACCGAGTACAAAATCCGATACTTCTACCACACACGTTAAACTTAACCAGTAGTAAAGAAACGACCCCAGACAACTCTTTAACACAAACGAAACGTTTACTGAACGTAAGGGCAGAGACAAATACTGTACAACACATCCCTTTTTTAAACTCAAATGATATTCCAATTCCTTAACCAAATGAAATACACTGTATAAATGACATAATTCCTTTCAAATTATATTAAACAACCCAACTTATGTTATCACCTTTTGGTAAGTGACTCACTAATATACACTCCAAAACACGTTATATAAATCCACTAAACATACAATATTCACACATGGGCTCCACACACTCACATGATTCACACTTGTTGCAGGCCTGTTTGTTGCTCACGCCGGACGATGGAGTTAAATCCTCTTCTCCCCAGTAAGAGCACAAAAGTCTGACTTACAGTTCAGCTGATCGGTAGGTCGCCGTGCACCAGTCCCACACTAAATCCACTCCCTGCGGACCCGATGCTGTCTCTGCTACAGCACGTTAGCGAGTCACTGTCCAGCTCTCCGACAGTCCATAGCGGCTGCCTCCTTGGCGAAGCCAAGCAGTCCGGGCTAGCCTTTAGCCTCGGCGGTCGTAGCTGGAAACACAGTTTTCCACGGTGGTGCGACCGTTGAAACAAAAAGTCACTTCACCCACACTCTGTTGTGAAGCTCTCACACGGTCAGCTTTCTAGTCACACACTCTTTTGTGCTGGTTAACCTCAGTAAAACTAGCCGAGTCTCTCACTTTGGTTCAGCTAACCTCGTGCATCTCCCCATGCAAGGTCCCGTTTTATGCTACCTTCACAGGCCTCCAGAAAATTAGAACTCTGAACAATATTTTAACTCCCTTCAGAGTTACATACCATAAAATAATACTTTTATGATTAACATAACAGTTTGATTGCTCTAATTACCTGTATTTACCTTGCGACATATTACAGGGCAAATTATATTCAGGGTAGAGTTACATCACATAACATCAACTGTGAACGCCTTATGTTACCGTGGCGTTTAAGTCCATGGGAATTATGAGTATCCACTTCCAAATTCCCTTCCGGGCTACATTAGTATCGGTTCATGGTATCGGTTAACTTTTACGCGTACGAGTACGCACACATTTTACAGTATCGGCCCCGATACCCGATACCAGTATCGGTATCGGTGCATCCCTACTTTAAGGCCTTTCATACTTTGCAACTGGAATGTTTAAGTGAAGGTTTTATTTTGAATAAATAATACTTTTGATACTGTAATTGCCATTAAGTAGCAAAGTCTGTAACCATAATAGTTGCATCATCTCCATAGCAGAGTAGCAGCACTGAGTGCTCTGCTGGATGTAGTTTGACTTCTACTCTCTCGTGCTGCTGATACACTCTCAGGCCTCGAGCAGCAGCTGCATGTTTCTGAAAGACTGTGAGATGAGAATATGAGATGTTCAGTTTCAGCTGCCTGTGAGATCACTTTGTTCTAATGATACAGACACACAGTAGAGCACAAACTGATTCACCAACCCCTCCCCAACTTCTCTCTGGTGTATATTTGTGATGTTAAAATGTCACAGTGGCTGTGGGGCACAGGATGAGATACATGCGTGCAGGAGGCATTTTCTCCATGCAGGTACAAGTGAAAGGTTATATAAAGGCTTTCTACTTTTTGTACTAATAAAATGTACCTTTTAGTATATGAATATGGATATGAAAATTTAAACTTAGACAGAATATGACAGCACAATAAACACATAACATCGTTTTGTGCTTTTCAAATCGTTTTCTGGACTTAAAAAAGATCCAAACAACAACAAAGACCAAACATTTGAAGGCAAAAACAGCACCAAGTATTAAATTAGGCACTTTTATGCACTTTATAGTAAAACCAGTGATGTAATTGTCTTGTTCTTACGTGACAATCCTGTCACCTGTTTAGCAGAAGAGTGGCGGGTGGAGGTTTGCCCGGTGCCGCAGCGGTCATGTCAGTGGGGGGATCCACGGGTTTCTCTGTGAATTTCACATTCCTGTGGCGGGTTGCTAGGTACTTGCTCAGATTTGAAGCTTAATTTTTTACTATAGAAAGAAGTTTTCTTCTCACGCAGAGTGTACAGCGGACGCTAATGTTTTTGTCACTTTTTACGGAATAAAACTTAAGTAATGTAGGTACGTCTACGCTTTAAACGCTGCATGGTTATACTCTCTCCCGCACTCCATGTCCAAATTCATGGGCTGCATCCTCCTGAGGCTGCATTTGTAGACCAATTACATCACAGCGACACACCGAAGGCTGTCCAAATTCGTAGACTCCTCCGAATGCAGTCGACACATGCCTCCTCTTTTTCCCCGAATTTGAAGGATGGGTCGGGTGTGTCCTTCTGGCCCACCATATCCCAGGATTCATAGCGCAGCCCAGCCAATTCCAGTTTCCAACAATGGCGGCCGCTACTAAGTTTTAATATTACTCTTATTACTCTTTCTTGGTGACAAAAATAAAGGCGAGAATGTAGCTGTGTAAACTTCAAATATCTGCTCGGTTTATCAAGACATCACATATTTGCAAAAGTGCTCCAACGTTTTCGGAGACATCTGTTACCCACCAGCTCGATAGCTAGCCGGGGCAAGAACAGCGAACTTCCCACACATTGTTTTAACCCCACCCCCACCCCACCCCCACGGTCTTTCGCTTCTAAGGTTAAACATGATATATAAGTCACTTAGATAACTTAAAATGTTATTGTTTGGCTTTTTTCCGTGTTTTATTTTTTCGTGAGTAAATCTCACAGTTGAATCAACGTCAAGCGGAAAACTGATTAAACAGAAATGTGAGATGGTTGAGAATTTATGCCAGTGTCCTGTTAAATTGTAGATAGAAAGGAGCAGACAGCCAAGTTTATTAAACTCCACCGAGACAGCAGCGACGCAAATCTGAAGGCTAGACTGTCCAATTTCACAGCTGCTCACTTCCGGCCTTCTCTGTCTTCAAAGGACCCGGCCCACGTAGATCGCGAAGGCCGGGTCCTCAGGAGGATGCAGCCTATGAATTTGGACACCCCTCATATTATCCATTGTTGATCTGCACACGTCTGTTGCTGCCACGGACGTCGCACTCGCTTACGTCATTGTCATGAGACATTCTCACAAACAAAATCACAGCGGTTTAGTAACGTGGTAATGCAGCGTGCTTATGGGAAAGCAACAGTAGTCTAATTACTTTTTCCCTTACATTACTCATTACTTGATAAAAATAATCAGATTACAGTAACGTGTTACTTATAATGCATTACTGACTATCTCTGGTCACATTAGATAACTGTCTCTCCCTGAGCCTGGTTCTGTTGGAGGTTTCTTCCTGTTAAAAGTGTGTTTTTCCTTCCCACCGTCCCCAAAGCGCCTGCTCATAGGAGGTTATATAATCATTTGGGTTTCTGTTTTCTTTGTATTATTGTAGTGTCTTTCCCTTACAATATAAAGCAACTGCTATTGTGATTTTTCACTATATGAATTGAATTGAATTGAATTGAATTGAATTGAATTGAATTGAATTGAATTGAGAATATGCCTGGGTTGATGGAGGAGGATTCTAGGGATAGGTTGAGATGGAAGCATATGATTCAATGTGTTGACCCCTAAAGGGAGCAGCCAAAAGAAGAAAAAAAATGACTAAATATTTACTATTAGCTGTCAATCATGAGTGGTGTCACTCAGAACAGCTTCAATTCCTATATGTTTGTGGGTGTGCTAACATTAACCTGCTCACGTCAACGTTTTCACAGCATTTCTGCAGAATTACAAACATTATGTCACTTCTTCCATGCTCAATCTTTGGTTGAAAAAAAGTAAGTTCATAAAGTTTTTTTCACAACTACAATTTTTTACATTTTTCACAACTCAATCTGTATTTATCAGAAGGGGTCAGCCTTGTTCTAAGCTTTAAACCCTGAAATATGCAGAGCACTACAGGATAGAAATCCCACCAAGTCTATCCAACATCAAGTATAGCGAAAGTCTTCTTCTTTCAGCTGCTCCTTTCAGAGGTCGCCACAGCTGATCATGCGCTTCAGTCTGATCCCATCCTTAGAATCCTCCTCTGTTGCACCAACCGTCTGCATGTTGTCCTTTACTTTATCCTTATACATGCTCCTGCCTGCCAGCTCAACCTTCAGCCATCTCAACCTTGCCTTTCTAACTTCATCTCGATCACACCTTATTATAAACAATAAGTGCAATATAATAATCACTATATTATTTAATATAGTGATGAACCCAGTTGACACTGATATTGTGTGGCTGCAACAGATGGACATTAGTTCCACATTACTATCAACTATCAATCTTCAGCAGCTGCTAAAGATCTGGGTCAGTCTGGTTGTTTTCCTGCATGTGTCTGTGTTTTGGCCTGAGGTGCCTGACAGCGCTGCTGATATATGGAGCTCTATTATCATCATTCATAACTCCAACACACTAATTACAACCACAGACTTGCAATGAGTGCTGCCGCCTTTAACCTTGCACTTTATGACAACAAAGATGGGTTTTGTGTGTGTAGGAGTGGAGGAGGAGCATATGCAGCTGAGTAAAGACTGACACCACTGCCACACCTCTAACTGATTGGCTGCCTTGACCTTAGACCTGCCGCCTCCACAGAGAGGAGATTAAAAAGCAAAGAATTATTAGATAATAAGCCACAGTGCCTAAAGCTATTCAAGTATTCAAACACCCTTAAAATGTGAACATAAAGCCTTCATTTAGCATGTTTGACCTGTCAACACTCACATGCATACACTAGGACGAATAGAAGAAGAAGTCAAAGGATCTTTACTGAGTTAAGAGTTGCTGCTGAGTGATATTTACGTTACTGTGCGGCAAATATCGGTCTCCTCTAGAAATACATTCCTCACATATGCACACAGCTGGGATGCTGTTTTGCAGGTCACCTCGGTGATGATGGAGAATGAGACGACTGGAGGAAAGAGGACAAATGTGAGCCTCTCTTTCATCGGGTCACAGTTACTGACATGCATTCAACATGTCGACCTTATAAAATACATGAGGCAACCTGAGATATAAATAATATAGATATTTATAGCAGATACCTTTCTAATGGAATTTATATATTTTTCATTGTGTTTTTTATCACGGAATTTAAAATGAGTATTATATTGATGGTACTCAGGCTTATTACTTTATAACTGTAGAAAAGTAGATGACTGCAACTGTGTAACTGTTGTGAGAAATTCAGTAAATAATAGTAGCAAAACAATAGAATGAAAAGTAATTTTTATTTACTGAGGCACAAAAAAATTTAATGACCCAACTCTGTCATCAGTCTGATTCAGAGGCTTTGCTCACTGGCACCCTCTCATTAACATTTGAACCCTTACCCCAGGACACAGTCCATACAGAAACCAAACTGAATACATTGTTATTTTTATACTGCAAGATATTGAGCACTTAGTTCATATTTAACTCTCCTATAAGTATCGGTCATGGGATAAATGTGAAAAGAACCACTTTTATGAATAAATCACACTAGATATGTTGCTTTTATGACATATTTAGTAGAAGTACTTATATTCCTTTATACACAGGAAAATCAAATCAAATCAATGTCTTTTTCATGTGCTATGTGCAGAGGTGTTTTTTTTTTTTTTCTGTTCTCAAACTGATCTCTCTCAGTCTGGGGGGAGTTATTTTTTTCTCCTTATCTTTCCTCATGTTGTGCTTTTTCCATGTTATACCTCTCTGACCTGTCTTCCCCATGTGATGTTTTTGTGTAATGTATGTATGGTAATCGGCAATTTCATGTTAAGGCTGCAATTGGCAGCCTTAACATGAAATTTCCCCTTGAGGGACTAATAAAGGTATCTTATGTGCTGTTACAGTTTTGAGAATGCTGAAGTCTACCTGTTGGGCTGTCAGAGCACTGAGCAACTTGTCACTGGCTTATTTAATCTTTCATAATCACTAGTCAAAAAAAAAAAAAAAAAATCTCTGAACTGGATGCAAATAGTACAGAAAACTTCACAAAATGCATTTAGGACATTTTTAGCTCAGTAACGCCATCTACTGTGTCTAACTTGCAAATGCGAGACATCAAGATAGTTGGATAACTGCATTTACAGCAGAGTCAGAATGATTAATTATAAATTTTAATTAAAAGATCATAACCTCTATAGTACTATACTAGAGGACCTTTGACCTTTGTGTAGGGGTCATTGTACTCTCAACATCTAAATATGCATTTAGTATTTTTGTTACTGAAAATCATGAAGTTAGTTTTACACCTGTTGAGAGTCAATATTATTGAAAAAAAATTACAGAGTGTAGCTATAATTCAGTGAACTCACTCCATGTATACTTTATAGTATTAAAGTGTGACAAGTGATGTACTGAAGTATTATTAACTTTTACTTGTTCAAGATGAAGATTTTCCCACCCCCAGAATTTGCTGCCCCCCAGTGGCCCCCCTTGGCAGGACTGTCCTGTGTTGGTAATGATGCCATAAGGTTGCAGAAAAGCTGGTGCCAATCCCAGGACACTCTGGCATCGCACACTCTTACATGATCTAATGCTTATTTGTGTTTCCTGAACAAGTTTGCTCTTAAAGTTAACTCCATCCTGGGAGAGTGAATCTTAAGCTGCTTCTGCTCAGCTCTGCTGAGAACTATTAAAGCAATGGTTGGGACTTCCAGTCAATTAATCAGTAAATTAAAACAGATTATTATGGATTTCAAAATCTTCTTTGTTCATATGTACCTATTTTCAGTGATATCAACTTTAATAGCAAAAAACTAACTAGGCATATACTTATTTTCTTTCTCTTTTTTGCCATATTTCTGAAGTAAACTATATTTAACAACAGCATAATAAAACTAGAAATTCTTTTTTTGATATGCTACCCTCAATATTTTTAGTGGTCTCCGTATGAAAACATTCTGGAGGTGCGCCTGCACACAGGGCTCTAAGTCAAGATACAGTGTGTTTATTTACAGTCAATACTAACAGTTTCAAAAAGATCTGATCAGTTGTGACGGTCCCGGGACCCTCAGAGCCAGAATCCTGCCAAACGCTACTATTCATATGGTATCAGTAAATGTGACATCAACAACACTGGACAGTTTTCACTCTCCGCTGTCTCTAGTAGAGGAGCTGGCAAAATATAATATTGGAAAGCCACATCAGAAAATACTAATAATAAAATACATGCTTACTACTATTATTATATTTATTTTTAAGGGTGCTGTGCAGGCCCAAAAAGGTAAAGTCACGTATGGTTTAGAGAACAGTAGATGAAGAGCTGGATGAATCTCCCAGGAACTGTGCCGTCTTTCCTGGGTTCATCTGCTGCACATAGTTTTTAGGCATTGGCACTTCTGTCCTCACTCAGCATTGGTGGTCACCACAAAGGGACATTCAGTATCAGTGACCTTTTTTTATATTCATTTGTACTGGCACTTGAGTTGCACTGGTTTCATTGCAGGAAAATAATAGATGCTACAACTCATAAGAAAAAAAAACTGGAGAAGAGAAGTCAAAAGTCTGAGTTTTCTGTGCATGTCTCATATATGTATATGTGATATATGTACTATACAAAATAAAGTCGAGTAACTACAGCCTGGTATAATATTACTCAAATTTACAATTTAATAAAAAACACCAGATCTGGAAGCCATTTATTTTGTTTATTTTGATTAAATTAAATATTTGATTAAATAGTCACAAATAATACTATAACTTAAAGTTGAGTCATGAATCCATTTTCCCTAGACATAGTGTTATACACATATATTTCCATAAAATCATTCACTGTAACATTTTTGCATGAAGAGGCCAACAGACCAATGATAATTCTCAGGAACAAAAACTAAACCTCTTTGGTCAGAGTTTACTTTTGCAGTCCACAGAGCAGAATCATGATGGAGAAGATCCTGCTGGGTGTCTTGTATGTCTCAGGTCAGTGAATTTTCAACCTTTAGCAGTGCTTATTGCTGTGATGTGTCCACCTCACATGGTCATTATTTTGTCATAGGCTGGCTCATCCTCTCTAAGTGCCGTCAGTACCACTTTGTCAGTCAACCTTTGACTTGGCATGAAGCTGCTAGTTACTGCAGTACTCAATACACCGGACTGGCTGTTACTGAAGACACAAATGAAATGAACCAACTTAAAAAGAGAGTTTCTTCTGCTGGTTACAAGTCTGTGGTCTGGATTGATCTGTACACCCATATTTCCCACGATAAAAACTCCTACAGAGAGGACTACTTCATCAAGGAAAACCAGAAAATAGAAATGGCACCTTTCTTTGTTAGTTTTTTCTGTCTAAGCATTTCATTGAATGGAATGAGGTGGAATAACAATTGTTCAGTGGAACATCCGTTCATCTGTTATAATGGTGAGCATGCACTAAAGCACTCATGTTATTGTGGTTATTGTTGTTTTGGGGGTTTTTTTGTTGTAAATTCCATGTAACTAACCATTAACCATTTGCCCACAATTCCCACTGCAGGTACAAACTCGCTGGGTCCTGAATATGTTTTTGTGAATGAAAGCATGGACTTTTTCAGCGCTCTGAAGTATTGCAGGGAGAATTTCACAGAACTAACTCGCACATGGAACAAAGACGTGCAGACATTGGTGCCGAATGGAACTGAAGCATGGGTTGACACGATTGGACATGTGCACAATCATTGGAGAACTAGTTTTGGATACTGGGATGATTTTCCACAGACATTTGATTCAAAATACAAGTTGTGTGGCGTTGCAGATTTGCAGAGATCAGGAAAATGGAGGTTACTTCCCTGTGAAACAAAGCTACCATTTGCTTGCTACAGTAACCTGCAAAGCAATGATACTGAAAAGGAAGTTAAACAAAAAGGTACCAATTTATATTTTCATGATCCTAAATCAATACAGCTGCAAATCTTTAGGTCTTAAGATATTTTTTTTCATCCTCTGTGTCTCAGTAATAAACTTGAAGTTGAAAATAGACGATGCCTCTCTGAATGTGAACGACTCAGCTGTGAAAGCAGACCTATTGAAAAAGGCAAGTTTCAAAAATCCAATCTTAAATTTCCATTTTTTGACGTTGTGTTTTTTTTTTAGGTTTAGTAACTGTGAATTTCATAGATGTATAATTAAGATAATAAGGTCAACTATAAAAGTCAATGTTGTTTCATCGACTTACCTGCCTGCCCCCTTCCTCACCTCTCACTGGAACACTGGAAGCAAATTGTGCCCTTTTTCAAAAATCTTTAATAAACTTGCTTGGCCTGCATTTGACTCCAGATCTGGTTACAAACCTCAGCAGTAATAGTTGGTGATTTAATTGTGTACACTGATATGATTCCATTGTATACAGTTAAATTAAAAGAAGTGTCATATTATTAGGAGCTTCAGCGCAAACGTGAACATTTCACAAAACCCAATAGTTCTCAGCAATGAGTTGAAAATCAGTTTACAATTTCAACATTACAGAATTTAACTATGACAATATTTTGGTCTTTTTAATCAGACATATTGATTATGTATTTTCATTCAACATTTTAATGAATAAGTTTTTATATTTTAAATGTGCCATTTGCTGTGCAGTGTTAGAAAACTGTTCTCAAGTACAAGTCCTGCTGTTTTGTGAAAACTACACATGTACATCTGTGTATATGTAAATACTAACGTGGACTGTGGACCGTGTCTGTTATGTCAAACACAAACAGGTAAAATCATGTTACAGTGTGTTCTGAGGTGTATGTATGTCATTCCCATTAGTTACATTTAAAGAACTGACTAAGTATGTACTACTCAGCTTTAATAATCAGACTGCAAGAGAAACGCCTGAGTGGGATGCAAAAGTTTGCTTCTTAAATAACCCACAACAACATGTAAAATTCTTCTAATTAGGCTTCTTGGTTTTCATCAAAGCTTGCTGGTTTCAATAAATGAGAGCACCTGTTCTTGTGAGTTATTCAAAGGATCAGTTCACACGGGGAAAATATGCGGATAGTTTTTAATAAAATTACATGTTATTCTATTTTTTTCACATGGGCCCTTGCTCTAATCTACATGGCCCCTGTGTAGTTCTCAGACAACTTATTCTTAGAAAGGCAGTTTTAAAGTATCTACTGTTTATATCTCCCAGCTGCAGGACAAACTGAATGAGACTGGAGTGAGTGGAGTCACTCTGAAGTGGAGAGAGCAGCCTGATGGAGAAGTTTTCCACAAAGAGGGGGGAAATTCCCAGAAGAAAGAAAAAAAACCTGAACTGTGAAATTGAAAAGCTATCTTTACATCTGCTTATCTACAACACATAGTGTTTGTTTAGTGTTTCTGAAAGGTATTTCTATATTGTGGTTTAGTACAGCTTTAGTGTTTGCAATTACTAATGATACTCCCAGATATCTAAAACGTGTCATCTCTTAGTGACTTAAGTGACTTCGTTTGCACGATTTCCACTTTTGTTCCACTATAATTTACTAATATATTATACTAATACTATGCTAGTATATTATTTCAGATGTATAGCTTCCATTTGTGTGTTTTGCATTGACATCCACATATGAGGCAAACATTTAGATTCATGCAAACATTCACTATTCAGTAAGTTCAACCAAGGTTTTTGATGGGAGGAAAAAAAATCGATACTGGATCTTCTGTATCACTCTCAGTGTTTGATATTTAATGTTGTTATCCTTGTAGACCATACACATGACCAGGGCCGTGCAGAGACGTTTAAAGGGGCGGGTGCTCAAAGTTAAAAAGGGGCACATTGAACCAGGCTGAATAACAACAACACACATTCATCAAGAATCTAATATGGGATCGCATCATACTACATTACTGTTGTGAGGTGGCAACAAGGCAAAGCAAACGTAGCCTATGTTTTACCTGATGGGTACAATGTTGCTGTTGAGGGGTTGCTGCTGCTCCTGCTGCTGATAGTGCTGGAGGGCAGGGCTGTGCTGATCTGAGACTGTAGACATTAAAATGTTCATAGGAGAGATGGTAGCTGATTAAACAAGTGTTATGAGATAATAACTAAATGCAAAGAACATAAGAAAATGGGCTTGGAACCACAAAGCAACAAAAACTGTGAGAAATAAACAAGGCTCTGCCTGTGAATCACGCTGCTTCTCTTCTTCTTTCCATCCCCTCATTTCACATATCACTCTCCACTTGCTGTCTATCTGAGAACAAGGCACAACTTGCTATTGCAATAAACTATAATTTAATTATCCACACCTAACAACTGCTGCATTTAATCTATAATAAAATGATGACAGAAAAATGTTATAGAAGCAAAACATTCCAGTTGTGCTTATTATTATTTTATACTGGAATACCTCTCCAACAACTGGTACATGTGTTAATGTTACCTGTGTTCTTTGTAATCCAGCTGCTGAGGGATCCACTGCCTTTAGTAGCCTCACACAGCTCCTACTGTTTCCTCCTCATGTCCTAACCAGTCATGTCTGGACAATGTTATATCATGAGTAATAATTTAAAAATCCATATACATAAAACACACACATGCACGCACACACAGGGACATTTTAGACCTTCAGAATACTGTATATAATGTAGGCATCATGGTGCTGATCCAGAATCCTTCCATTATTATTTATTACTAGAGCTACAATAATAAAGCAATGAGGGAAAAACAATAATAAATATGAAATAATGTATTTATGATGATTCCATTTGTTTCACTATCCACTCTGTGCAGGGAGAAAGCTTATTACATTTTTTAACTGTAGAGATACAAAATTTTACTGCTATAAAATCAGCATTTTAAAATATAAATCTACTATAATCTGTGTCTTAATGTATGTTCTTTAAAATACAGCGTATGTTTTTTAAATATTATAATTATAATAATCCATAATTTGAGGTAATAATTTGTGTTTCTCCTACAGCTCCGGACCGCTAAAAATGCGCGTGCTCTTTATGAGCTCGTTCCCGGCTCGTAACCAGCGCGTTCTGCCGTCAAGGGCGATCATTGGTTAATGGTGATCATGTGACTGATGCAAGACAGATCCTTTTATTTAGCAAATTGTGATTAATAGTTAAATATTATTGTCGAGGGGCACAGACAGGACTCCGCACACACACACACATTTAAAAAAAAATATATATATATTTTTTTTAAAAAGTTGCCTCAAGAAAAGGGCACTTTGGGCACCCATCAGGAAAGGGGCAGGTGCTCAAGCACCTCTAGCACCCCCCTCTGCACGTGCCTGCACATGACATACAAAAATGACTTTTAAGGTTTAAGCTTCTTTCACTATTTTTTGTTTCATATGTTAAGTAACCTTTCACATATTGCTTTTTTCTGTCCTTTTTAGTAAAAAAAAATGTTCTAGCCATCTGAGTTTAAAAGAGTCAAAAGCAAGCATTTGCATATGTTTGTGTGTGGGTAGTCTGATGTTAAGTTTGGATGTAATGGTAAGTCCCCTGTTTTTTATATTTAGTTCCTACTTCCTTTTAGAGTTAACCACCATGAATAAATATAAAACGTGTACTGTATGTGTGGGGGTCAGAAATGACTGAAAGATTTATTAGGCTGTGTTTGAGTTTTTGTTGGAAAAAGACTTCTTATAGGAAAAAAAATATATATCACATATGCAGGACACCTTAAACTAGTTTTTTAATTAAGCAGCAAGGCAGAACAAAATCAGGGCTGTATCAAGACACGAGGACTAAACCCCAATTCAACCAGACCCAGAACTGATCCGGAATTAAAACAGGACTACAACAGTTCAAAATCAGGACTACTTAGGATTTAACCAAGACAGGACCAGAATCAAAACACTGAAAATCATCATAAACCTGCACTACACTTATTTTTTAATTCTACCAAAGTACACTATTTAGATTCAGAAAAGTTTATATAATTATTTGGCCTTGTTGTGCAAACAAGGCTGCATAACTTAATAAATATAGATTTTGAAAAATAACAAACCTAAAAAGAAACACTAGGTACTAGATACATGTTCTGATGAGTTTTGGCAAACAACATTTGACTAACATGTGTGTCTCACCTGGCTCTTGTTCCCTCTCTGTTCCTCTCTCTCCCTCTTTGTGCTGACAATCAAGCCAAACACCAACATCATCAAATATACAGTTGAAACCAGATATTTACATACTCTTCAGATAAAAACACAAACACTCTTTTAATTGTAAAACATCAAATCAGACTAAATGTTTATTTATTTTTTTCTTAATTGCAAACGGCACCCAGATTGTATTCAAAATTGAGCCACACTTATGGAGCTCCACAATTCTTTTCCTGGTGTTTTGGTTGATATCTCTTGATTTTCCCATGTCAAAGAAACAGGCTCTGTGTTTTGGGGGAGCCTTCATCCACAGGTGTGCCACCAATTTACTCACATGGACTCTACTAACCTATCAGAAGCTTCTTAAGCTCAGAATGGAATCGCCTGGAGTTTTCTTATTAATTAAAGACACAATAAACTTAGTGTAAAATTGATGAAAGTGATAAAAAAATAGACAGCTCTCTCTCTCTCTCTTTATTCTGACATTTAACTAATTCAAAAGATATTTCAATATTTATTTATCTAAAACAAAACAAGTTTACTCTAAATTGATGTTTAACAGTAAAAAAAAAATGTTTTTATGTTTTTTCCCTAAAGTGTATGTAAATATCTGGTTTCAACTGTGAATATACTGCTGTGTATTGAAATTCCTCTTGTTATATATAAATATAATGAACAACATACAAAGCATAATTTATAAAATAACATTTACCTGAGTTTTTCTTTAAAAGAAGACCCTTATGTCCATTGTTATGTTCATCAGTACATAACTGAAACCGGTTTAGAGTGCTTTATTTAGCCGTGAAGGGTAGCAAAATATGAAAATATGAAATAAACACACATGTAAGCTAAGACTCTCTAAAAACACCATTTTTGTTCGGCTTTTCATTTCGCCATTTGTTGATTCACTCCGCCATTTGTTGATTCACTCGAAGAGCAAGTAACGTAATATGGGTCAAGTGATCAGTTTGATATCAGTCTTTTGTGATACACCATCATGTTTACATTTACATTTACTTTATCAAGCTCTCCTCTGTCTTCAGGGCTGCACTTCTCCTACAGCAAATTTGCAGACAGCAGCTTCTCCCCCATTGCTCACATGCGTGAGTGCTGTGCTCAGCCGCCTAATGTCTGAGCTCAGATCATACCAAAATTAGGGGGAATTTACGACTGCGTACTATGTGCTTCGAATATTGTGTGTAGTTTTTGTTTTATATAGTTGTCAGTCAGGCATCTGACTATGAAACAAATTACACTCCAAAGGACCCCGGGCTTCTGAAAAAACAACCTGGGCTTAAGCCTGGTAAGCCACTCGCCCCCCCCCCCGGCTCTGCCGATGGCTCTAATTAGTGTGTATTAGGGCTTGGAAAGTTTGGCAGGTCAGGCTCTGGTGTGGTCACCATGAGATTTGTGACTTTGACTTTGGATTACAGACTGTGGTGGTAGGTTGAATAAGAAGTTTAATGTGAGAGTGTTGGCCAACAGCCTGTAGGTCTGATAGCAATACTCTATGCAGCTTCTTCATGCCTGACATGGTAGGAAAAGATTTGGGTGAGAACAGCTCCAACAACATGGAGCAGAAAATGTATGAGAGGAGTAATAGGGAGGGAAATTAATGGCATCAGGTGGTGAGTGGAGAGTGGAAGGCTTGTGAAAAGAAGAGAAATAAGCAGAAGAAGGCAAGCCTGGAAGTCTAAGTGAGTGAGGTCGGTAAGGTGAGGTGAGGTGAAGAAGTCTAAGTGTATTCCCTTCATGTGGTGGTGAGGTTTGAAGGTGAAGTAAAGAAAAAAGGATCTGCTACAACTCGCAAAGATAATAAGAGTGAGACATAAAGTATTCTGGGGTGTTGGGGGATGTCAACTTGAAGACTGGGTGTATCATGAGCTACTTCTGTTGATTTCCCTCCTCTGCACTGACACTATAGCTACTGCTTATACTATCTTCATACTAGACAGTGTAACGTTGGTATAGTGAATGAATCTAAGCACCGTCAGCTTAAATGCAAATTCATCTACTCAGGCACGTGCAGAGGGGGTCGCGGGAGGGGCTTGAGCACTCGCCCCTTTCCTGATGGGTGCCCAAAGTGCCCTTTTGTTGAGGCAACTTTTTTTTAAATTTTATTTATTTATTTATTTTAATGTGTGTGTGTGTGCTGAGTCCTGTCTGTGCCCCTCAACAATAATATTTAACTATTAATAACAGTTTTTGCCAGGGGCGATTTTAGCCCATTTTGGGGGCTGCTTCAGCACCCCCAAAATGAATCAAAGCACCCCCAAAGATTTCTTACTTTTTTGACAATATTTGCTGTTTTTGTGACACACTACTAAAAATATAAAAAGCATGCAGTACTTGGTTGAGACGTAACATTTCAACAACAAAAGTATAGATAACCCCCCCCTCCCCTCCCAAAATGGTTTGTTCCAGCCAGGCACGTGCAGAGGGGGGTGCTAGAGGTGCTTGAGCACCTGCCCCTTTCCTGATGGGTGCCCAAAGTGCCCTTTTCTTGAGGCAACTTTTTAAAAAAAATATATATATATATTTTTTTTAAATGTGTGTGTGTGTGCGGAGTCCTGTCTGTGCCCCTCGACAATAATATTTAACTATTAATCACAATTTGCTAAATAAAAGGATCTGTCTTGCATCAGTCACATGATCACCATTAACCAATGATCGCCCTTGACGGCAGAACGCGCTGGTTACGAGCCGGGAACGAGCTCATAAAGAGCACGCGCATTTTTAGCGGTCCGGGCTGTAGGAGAAACACAAATTACCTCAGGCACACAGACTGATGCGACAAAACCGGTAAGTAGGTGTACAGCGTACACTGTAGTCTACAGCACACAGGAGTGTTAGCTTATTACGTACACGTTGGTAAGTTGTCTTGTGACAACTGACGAACTGAAACAAATGAGCGTGCTGTTTGTGCAACAGCGCGACAAACATTACCTGTCCTTTTATTAACTGCACAAGTAGTGCTGGTCATAGCTGCTGGCTCACTGGGTAAGGCTGCCATGGGTCTGTAGCTCTGTCACCGTTTTAGGGAACATATTTAGTTTTAAAGTAAGTTACAGGGCTTTTCCTGCCTTTCTGGAGGGATTATATTTCACTAAAACGATCTAATATGCATGTCCACATAATTATGGATTATTATAATTATAATATTTAAAAACATACGCTGTATTTTAAAGAACATACATTAAGACACAGATTATAGTAGATTTATATTTTAAAATGCTGATTTTATAGCAGTAAAATTTTGTATCTCTACAGTTAAAAAATGTAATAAGCTTTCTCCCTGCACAGAGTGGATAGTGAAACAAATGGAATCATCATAAATACATTATTTCATATTTATTATTGTTTTTCCCTCATTGCTTTATTATTGTAGCTCTAGTAATAAATAATAATGGAAGGATTCTGGATCAGCACCATGATGCCTACATTATATACAGTATTCTGAAGGTCTAAAATGTCCCTGTGTGTGCGTGCATGTGTGTGTTTTATGTATATGGATTTTTAAATTATTACTCATGATATAACATTGTCCAGACATGACTGGTTAGGACATGAGGAGGAAACAGTAGGAGCTGTGTGAGGCTACTAAAGGCAGTGGATCCCTCAGCAGCTGGATTACAAAGAACACAGGTAACATTAACACATGTACCAGTTGTTGGAGAGGTATTCCAGTATAAAAATAATAATAAGCACAACTGGAATGTTTTGCTTCTATAACATTTTTCTGTCATCATTTTATTATAGATTAAATGCAGCAGTTGTTAGGTGTGGATAATTAAATTATAGTTTATTGCAATAGCAAGTTGTGCCTTGTTCTCAGATAGACAGCAAGTGGAGAGTGATATGTGAAATGAGGGGATGGAAAGAAGAAGAGAAGCAGCGTGATTCACAGGCAGAGCCTTGTTTATTTCTCACAGTTTTTTGTTGCTTTGTGGTTCCAAGCCCATTTTCTTATGTTCTTTGCATTTAGTTATTATCTCATAACACTTGTTTAATCAGCTACCATCTCTCCTATGAACATTTTAATGTCTACAGTCTCAGATCAGCACAGCCCTGCCCTCCAGCACTATCAGCAGCAGGAGCAGCAGCAACCCCTCAACAGCAACATTGTACCCATCAGGTAAAACATAGGCTACGTTTGCTTTGCCTTGTTGCCACCTCACAACAGTAATGTAGTATGATGCGATCCCATATTAGATTCTTGATGAATGTGTGTTGTTGTTATTCAGCCTGGTTCAATGTGCCCCTTTTTAACTTTGAGCACCCGCCCCTATAAACGTCTCTGCACGGCCCTGGTTCCAGCTCACCTCTCCCCTACTCTGAGACGCAGCGGAGCGGAGGTGTAAGTACCTGGCTGAAAACAGGACATATTAGCTACATTTAACCTGCAGTTACTCTTTATATAGTTAGGTAGGTATCAGACCATGTTTCATTTTAGCTGAAAAACATTACACCAGGTAACCTGCAGTGTTGAAAACTTGTTTTCCGGCGATGTTTGCTACCCTACAATCCGTCCTGCTCTGTAGTAAATTCAGTGACATTTGACCGTCCTGTTGCTCCCACTGAAATGTATACAGCCTATTTAAAATCTAAAACTTAAAATTGTCCGTAGCCTGCTGTTGTTACCACTGTCCTGTTTGAAATGGATACTAACTAGCTAATTGACTGAATGCCCATTAACCTTATAACTCCTGTTGTGTGGTGTGTGTGTGTGTGTGTGTGTGTGTGTGTGTGTGTGTGTGTGTACAGACAGACAGCCAGGTTCATAATGGATATAAGGAAGTTTTTTCAAAAACAGGAGCCACATTCAGGTAAAAGTGTAAGATCAAATGATCCATCAGTCAAGGATAATGTTGGATCAGTGTTTCAATATTTATATCTTTTATTAGATGTTCATGTGGTTTGGTTATTTGCCTTTTGATTGAAAGTACACTAAGAGAGGACTTTTCATTAGTGATCTTAATAGTATTTTTTTCATATTAATGTAATTTTTTCATCTAATTGAATACAATCTATTTGTGTATGATTGTCAGTCCAAAGAGGGAGAGAGGAAAGAGGGGAACGTGAGGAGAAAGTACAAGGTCAGGAAGAACCAGGTAAGAAAACAGACAGGGAACAGTGACAGGCAAAACAGAAACTGTTAAACTGGCAAAGAGAAAAAACCTGATTTTACTCACACAATCTAGAAGTTGCGTTCTCCCTATATTAAAGCTGCTATACAGAATCTGCAAAACAAACTGGGTTGAAACATTTTTGACCCTCTTTAACAACATTCCAACATAACATTATCATTGATTGGGGAGATTAAAATTAATGATATATTTTTATGTGGTTCAGCCACAACTCTACTAAAACCTCAGGCAGTAATAGGTAGGCCAACTTTTGGACCGTCCAGTTGTCTGTATGACTGCCACAGTACGTACATCACATTTGCACACTATCAGAAAGAGCCAAACAGCCCTGGTGGAGTGAGGAGCTGTAACAAGAAGCAGAGTGCTCTGTTTATATTCTAAAAATGTTTTAAGCTGACTTGTTTCAAAGATTCTGTACTGCAGCTTTAAATGTTTTCCAAAAGCACACATAAATTACCTTATCAGTGTTTCTCAAACTGTATACAGTGTGTACCATTGGGAAAATGTCAAGCTCTCCCAAGTACCACTATGAAAGCATGAAACTCATAAATCTTACAACACAAAATTAGTATTATTAAATTAGTCAAATTAGTATCTGCAGTAAAGATTTTTTCATACATTGCCTGTGGTAGAATGTATACAAAGTTGCCTCCATTTTTATATTTTTTTTATTAATATTTTGTAATAATTTATTCGTAATAACTTATTCTGTTTTGGGAGTATTTTTTATGTATCTGTATTATATTATACATACTCATTAAAAGTGAATCTCTGGCCAAAAAATGCACTCAGTTTACTTTTTACTCACTATGAGCATCATTCATTATTCTCCCCCAGTAATTAAGGTTAGGATATGTATTTTTTTTTTATTCCAATCCATTCTTCTTTTGCAGCATTTAAATAAACTTTATCAGATTTGATGATTTTGTTGCAGACTTTTCAAAAAAGTGTTTTGTTTTTCTTTCACAAATATGGGGATTAAATTGTGTTAAAATGTACACAACAGTGATGTCATGTTTTGAGACGAGGACCCAGGCACAGAGAGACTTGATGAATTTAAGAATCTTATGATTTAATAAAGAAATTTGCAGACTTGCACAGAGATGGTAAAATTATGATGACTGATAACGGAGACGAAGATAACAGACGATGAGGACAGGGAGGAACAGGGGTTTAAATGCACCAAGGAGACAGTCAGAGGGAACTCGGGACAACTGGAGACATTTAAGGATGCAGGGACTGACAGAGACAGGGAAGAAGTCTCATCGTGACGTGTAAAGTTTATTTTGCCTGGCTGGGCAGCTCTCTGGGTGCTCAGCACCCCCAAAGCTCTGATCCTAGAATCGCCCCTGGTTTTTGCTAAATAAAAGGATCTGGCTTGCATCAGTCACATGATCACCATTAACCAATGATGGCAGAACGCACTGGTTACGAGCCGGGAACGAGCCTCACAATGAGCACGCGCATTTTTTGCGGTCCGGAGCTGTAGGAGAAACACAAACCAGTAAGTAGGTGTACAGCGCACACTGTAGTCTAAAGCACACAGGAGTATTAGCTTATTACGTACACGTTGGTAAGCTGTCTTGTGGCAACTGACGAACTGAAACAAACGAGCGTGCTGTGTGTGCAACAGCGCGACAAACATTACCTGAGTTTTTATTGACTGCACAAGTAGTGCTGGTCATAGCTGCTGGCTAACTGGGTAAGGCTGTCATGGGTCTGTAGCTCTGTCACCGTTTTAGGGAACATATTTAGTTTTAAAGTAAGTTACAGGGCTTTTCCTGCCTTTCTGGAGGGATTATATTTCACTTAAAACGATGTAATATGCATGTCCACATAATTATGGATTATTATAATTATAATATTTTAAAAAACACGCTGTATTTAAAAGAACATACATTAAGAAACAGATTATATTTGATTTATATTTTAAATATGACAAAATGCTGATCTTACAGCAGTAAAATTATTGTATCTCTACAGTTTAAAATGTAATAAGCTTTCTCCCTGCACAGAGTGGATAGTGAAACAAATGGAATCATCATAAATACATTATTTCATATTAATTAGTTTTTTCCCCTCATTGCTTTATTATTGTATGTCTAGTAATAAATAATACAGGAATGATTCTGGATCAGCACCATGATGCCCATAGTATATACAGTATTCTGAAGAAGGTCACTGTGTGTGCGTGCATGTGCGTGTTTTATGTATATGGATTTTTTAAAATTATTACTCATGATATAACATTGTCCAGACATGGCTGGTAAGGACATGAGGAGGAAACAGTAGGAGCTGTGTGAGGCTACTAAAGGCAGTGGATCCCTCAGCAGCTGGATTACAAAGAGCACAGGTAACATTAACACATGTACCAGTTGTTGGAGAGGTATTCCAGTATAAAAATAATAATAAGCACAACTGGAATGTTTTGCTTCTATAACATTTTTCTGTCATCATTTTATTATAGATTAAGTGCAGGAGTTGTTAGGTGTGGATAATTAAATTATAGTTTATTGCAATAGCAAGTTGCGCCTTGTTCTCAGATGGACAGCAAGTGGAGAGTGATAGATGAGACGAGGGGATGGGAGGAGGAAGAGAGGCAAAGAGTGATTCACAGGCAGAGCCGAGTTTATTTCTCACAGTTTTTTGTTGCCTTATGGTTCCAAGCGCTGTCACCAATCTTTGCATTTTGTTATTATCTCATAACACTTGTTTAATCAGCTACCATCTCTCCTATGGACTTTTTAATGTCTACAGTCTCAGATCAACACAGCCCTGCCCTCCAGCACTATCAGCAGCAGGAGCAGCAGCAACCCCTCAACAGCAACATTGTACCCATCAGGTAAAACATAGGCTACGTTTGCTTTGCCTTGTCGCCACCTCACAACAGTAATATAGTATGATGCGATCCCATATTAGATTCTTGATGAATGTGTGTTGTTGTTATTCAGCCTGGTTCAATGTGCCCCTTTTTAACTTTGAGCACCCGCCCCTTTAAACGTCTCTGCACGGCCCTGCATCTACTAGACATCATAGGCCTCATCACAGACAATGATGACACGGCCTATAGAGAGGAGGTGATGGCACTGTACGAGTGGTTCCTGGAAAATAACCTGTCTCTCAACGTCAGCAAAACAAGGGAAATGATAGTGGACTACCGGAAATGACTAGTCGGGGAACACCAGCCAATCCACATCAACGGTGTCAAGGCCGAAAGGGTCACCAACTTTAAATTCCTTGGAGTCAACATCACCGAGGATCTCTCCTGGACCCTTCATGTAGACACTGCAATCAGGTAAGCTTGCCAGCAACTCTACTTTCTGAGGAGGCTGAGGACGTTTGGTATGAATGCCAGCATCACCTCAAATTTCTACAGGTGTGCAATCGAGAGCTTGCTGACGAGCTGCATTACACTTTGGTACGGAAGCTGCTCTGCCAGCACCCACAAATCACTACAGAGGGTGGTGAAAGCAGAAGAGTTCAACGGTGCCTCCAAAAAACACACAGAAGCACACAAAAACACACATCAAGGACCACAGCCACCCAGCACATCAGCTGTTCTCCTTGTTACCATCTGGCAGACGTTACAGGAGTCTGTCTGCTCGGACTACAAGACCCCCCACCCCTCAATACATGACAATGGTCACATTTCTATTTAAGATTTCTTTATCTTTTTATACAAGTATGTATATACATTTATATATATTTAGTCTTATAAATATATTTAGTCTTTATAAATATTTTATTTTTTACTACTGTACTCTACTGCTGAGTGACTTGTCTTCTGCTGGTCAAATACATTTCATTCAATGTTGACCCTTTGCTAACTTGCATATGACAAATAAAACTGAAACTGAACTAAACTTGATGGAACCCACCACTGACCGTGAGCATCACAGCCAACACAGTGCTTTACTATCGATCCATCACAGTGCAACAACCGTACCTTTATCTACTGCACAAGCTCCCCAGTATTTTCATGAAACATTTGAATAAAACAAAGTAGGTATACCTTAGTTTGTTTTGCAGCATGTTTCACAATATGAAAATATATAATGATGATATTCCATGCAGTCTTTAAATTTGCATTTTTTACAAGCATCACTGAGTAGTCGTTACCTTTAAATGTTATCTCTGTTCTTCCTCTCGTCTTCTGTCTTTCTTACATCTTTCTCCATCTCTGAGTGAAGTTGTCACACACTCTTAGCAAACACAGCAACAGACTGAACACAAACAGTTTGTGTGTTTTCTGGTGTTTGTTTAGTTGATAGAAACATTGTATTTGAAGTTACCTGTCTTAAAAAATCTTAGGAGTAAAATAGTGTTACCCCCTGTGAAGTGTTATCTTCATTAGTGCTAGATAGAAAATGAGTTACCGTCACAACAACTTACAGATACCTGTATTCCATATGGATTACCCCCAAGTAAAAATGCTATAAATTATATCATTGGGGGGTTTTGTTTTGTTTTTTTGCCTGTCCCGTTTGGTTCTTTATCCATCAGAACATTTTCCTGAAGGCCAAGAAAGATGCCGCAATGGATTTACTTTACCAAGCTGATCATCATGGCCTTGCCATATTGGTCCACAGGCAGGAGAGACATGACTGGGGGATAGGGAAAGGAAAAATCAAGAAAAAAAGCGAGTGAAAGAAAAACAGACGAGAAGAGGGACAGTGAGAAAGCACACTTAACAAAACAAATCACCTGGATCACCTGTTGAGAGAAAAATAAAAAGAAGAGACAATAAGCAAAAAGAGACCAACACAACACACAACATTGCAATAACCTAAATAAATGTAAGTAACAGTAAATACTAAATATTGAATGTTATTGTGCAGCAGAAACAACAGCACACAATGTGCTTTGAGGTACCAGCCAAGAAAGGTGTAGTTTGTGTCTGTGTACACCCGTGTCCACACCTGTGTGGATGAGCGCGCTTGTATTCAAAAGGTTATCATTGAATTAAAAAAAATGTAAGAAGTAGAAAGTACAGATATTTGTGTACTACCTCAGAAGAACTAGAGAAAAAAGAGACAGAAATGATGGTGAAAGACTGCACAAGAACTATATTTTAGATTTAGAAAGTAATAAAATGCTTCAACTGTGACACGCGTGGACATGCTGACAGATACTGCAAAAGCAAGGCAAGGTGTGAAAGGTCTGGAGGCAACTGTGAGTATGGCAAATGTGGGACAGATATCAAACCCGAGTCTTGTAACTGTTCAGGTTAACATAGTGTTGCCCACCGGGATGTGAAGTAATGAAGTGCAAGACTGCAGTGTTTAAGTTGGTTAAAAGATCCCATAATTATTATCCAATTCAGTACCATGGAAATAAAAAGGCAGATAAACTATTTATGGAATTGGTCTGTAAACAGATATTCAAATCAAACTGTCGGCATAGCATGGAAAGTAACATCTAAACTGTAGTTTCAGGACTGTGGTGGGAGCTAAGCAGAGGTATGCACAGTTCAGGGCCATTGGAGGTCAGCTGAAAAAAATGCGATCATGTGTAAACTCAGTACAAGAGAGACGAATGTTATCTAACTTCTTTTAGTGACTGTCTGCCTAAAAATGATGATCATTTCTTTCACGAATGACAACAAGTCATTTTGAGCCACAAACAAAATTCCAGCCACAAGATAGAAGCTGCAATCAGTTATTGGCAAAGTTATATTTCCTTTATTTATCCAGCTAAAAAGTCTCATTGACAATTTAAAAAAGTCGTTTTTTTAAGAGATATGGCCAAAACATCATCAAAAACATCATCTTTCTATAAAGATATTTTAAGTGGCCAAAAAAATGGGTTCATTATCACGTAGGTACAATAATGCAGACTTACAAAAACAGGCATATTCTTTATTTTATATATATAACCCAGTCATAAATCATTTTCACTACAGTCTATTTACCAATATGAGCAAAGACATTACACAATAAAAAAATACATAGAAACGATCACTTTTTTGTTCTGTCATGTCTGGCCCAATGACTCTACAGTCATTGGTCTGGCTCGATGAAAGAAGCTGAAGGAGGCAGTAATGCAACACAAATGGATGTGAGCTGCCGTTAAACACCAGAGAAGAAGAAGAAGCCGGTAGTGACGTGAAAATGGCGTCCTCCGCTGCCCGGCTGACTACACGCTGGTTAACAGCATCAGTTTCTTCTGGATATCGTAGCGGCCGTTTTCTCATTATTCCCGCCGGGAATGGAGGAGTTTGTCCAACGACCATATCACAGACACACCGGGCAGGGACGGCGGTTAGCCTGAGCTCCTGGACACGCGGAAATGCCGTGACATTGAGAGGACTGACAGGTGGGATAAGTTAGCTAAGTGTCGCAAAACCTGTTTTATATCAGCACGTATTCTAAATGCGATATCCAGCAGCCTGTCTGAAGGTCCAGTTAACAAAGCTTTTGGATGCTGAGAGAGTGGGCGACATTGAAATGCTGCCATAGTTCTCCACAGTTCGTTAGCCTTCCTGTGAGAATGATGCAACCAGGAGCAGTCAGTACAGTGTGAATGCACCAGTGACACTCTGCACCCATACCCATCCTCCTACGGATCAGACCGCCTGTATGGCAGCACCACTTAGTTCTCCATCCCCGTGTTTAGAATAATTTTTAAATGTGCTTCACCAAGACTGGATACCCCCCAGGAGCACTTTACTAATATCAGGTAGCAACTTCACTTTATCATTGCATGGACTCATGGACTCAACAAAAGTTTGAACTTCTCTCTTAGGGATTCCTCTGTGTTGACATGATGGCAGAATATTATCTGCGTATTTATCAGCAGCACCTTCAGGCTGCAGATCCTGTGTTTAATCACATCTCTGGGCTGATCAGCTGGTTCCAGATCTGCTGAACACTGATCTCACTGTGTTGTTAGACGGAGCCTTTGCTTTGTCACGTGGTGTGCTGTCATGCTGGTAGTTCGCGTTAGAAGATGGTCTTAAAGGGATGCGCATGCTCAGCAGCAACACTTGTAGATATTCTTCTCATTAAACTTAACATCTTGTCTGCGTTCTTTAATCTGGATATTAACTGATGACCTGTATTTGAACAGTTTTACACCTCATACATTTCATGAATAAACAGTTCCTACAAAGTGCTCAGTAAGTCAAGAATGCTGTTTCTAATTTAACAAACAAATATATAATGATAGTTGCAGTGACTACTAAATATACTCAGTCAAAGGAAATTAATGGTCAAAAGTTTCAGCAATTAAATAATTACTTAATTAACATTTTTAACCAGTTAGGACTACATCTACAAAAAAGTATCAATTAGAAGTATTCATTTTAGTTGTAGCCAAATAAACTATACAGTTATACACTGTAAAAAAAAAATCTGCACCTCTAATGTCACCATAATATCCTCTTTCTCTGCAGGGGTGAGATGTCCCCATGGCATTAGCTGCTGCTCTTTCCACTGCAGCAGCAGACTAGCAAACAAACAGGACTTGTATGAAGTCCTGGGCATCTCCCGCACCGCCTCACAGAAGGAGATCAAGAAGGCTTACTACCAGGTCTCTTAACATGCTCTTGTTAGACTTGTTATATGTGTCATTCCAGTAAAATGAGTAAAACATGAAGTTTTCTTTTGTCTTGAATGCAAGCTTTCCCTTTTTGTTTGTCCAGCTGGCAAAGAAGTACCACCCAGACACCAACCCAAACGACCCAGAGGCCAAAGAGAAGTTTGCAAAGTTAGCTGAAGCATATGAGGTAAAAAAAAACCTCAAAACAAAACAGTTATATAAATATAAACATCCAATGTAAGTTCATTCCAGAAGCACATTTAGCCTGATATTTATCTGCTCCCTTGCTTCTGTGTGCAGGTGCTGAGTGACGAGGTGAAGAGGAAGCAGTATGACACGTATGGGGTGTCGGGCTTTGACCCGAACCGTGCCGGTGCTGGTCAGCAGCAGTACTACAGAGCTGGGGGCGCCACTATAGATCCAGAGGAGCTCTTCAGGAAGATCTTTGGAGAGTTTACAGGAGGCATGGGCTTCGGAAACATCAACAGCATGTTTGAAGAAAGGCCTGAAGTAAGAGCTTGCTGACAACGCCGTAGCATCGATGTTTTTAGATATGTAATATTAATTTGATGTGTGAATTTAAGATCCAGTTTAAGATACAGATGTGAGAATTGAACACTGGTTTTTAAATGTTCCCGTCTTTTCCTAGTTTGTGATGGAGCTTACGTTTTCGGAGGCAGCAAAGGGCGTGAATAAGGAGCTGAATGTGAACATTGACGACACATGCCAGAGGTGTGACGGGAGGGGTAACGAGCCGGGGACTAAGGTGTCTCACTGTCACTACTGCAATGGCACAGGGATGGTGAGTTTCCGACCGACGCTCAGCAGCAGGCTTCTCTGAGCACCTGGCCGCACTCGTCAGGTTGTTTGTGTCGCCCCTCGCAGGAGTCGATCAGCACAGGACCCTTCATGATGCGCTCAACGTGCCGGCGCTGTGGTGGGAAAGGATCCATCATAAACACGCCCTGCGCCCTGTGCAGAGGTTCAGGCCAGACTAAGAAGAGGCAGACGGTCACTGTGCCCGTACCTGCCGGTAGGTTTCCATCCTGGGTTCTAAAATCAATCAGTGTTTTTAATGCAAGAGTTTGTCTCTAGTGTTTCTAGCTACTGCTGCTTAAAATGAATAACCTCTGAAGATTGTGTTTAATAGTCGGTTTTAAAATAGACAACTGCATTTATTCCAGGAGTGGACAATGGTCAGACGGTGCGAATGTCAGTAGGAACTAAAGAAATCCTCATTACATTCAGAGTAAGTTTTGGTTGCTCAAATTCAATTACTCCTTATTTACTTCAGAGAGGGTGTAAGAGAGCAGTGCAGAGGTGTGATGCGTCATGTTTGATCTGTGCAGGTTCAGAGGAGCCCAGTGTTCAGACGTAACGGAGCAGACATCCACTCTGATGCCTTCATCTCAATAGCGCAGGCTATCCTGGGAGGCACAGCCACCACACAGGGCCTCTATGAAACCATCAGTATCGCGGTGAGTGTGTGTTGACAGTAATATTCAAAATGATCCCTCAGCCAGTGATTTTGGCAAGTGATTCTCAATGTGTGGGCCGGGGCCTCCTAGTGGGTCACCGTGGTACTGCAGTTGGGCCACAGGAAAAACAGAAATTCAGTTTGAAATTACTCACATTTATGTACAGCTACATATGTATATAATTGTATTTATTTGTATACAAAGTGAGACAATTGTGAGATAAACAGGAGGTGGTTAATTTGTGATATTACTCATTACTGTGATCTAAATTTACTGCTCTTGTATTGAGGTTTGTGTTCCAGTGGCAGTTGTTACACGTTGGCCTAAACACTTTGCATATGATTGTGTAGCTTTAGCAAGTTACAGTCAACAACCTGAGAGTTTTATGTTTTTGAATAAAAATTTAATGGTAAATGGCCTGTATTTGTGTAGCGCTTTACTTAGTCCATTACACTAGTCACATACACTACATTCAGTCATCCACACATTCACACACTGGTGATAGCAAGCTACATTGTAGCCACAGCTGCCCTGGGCCACACTGACAGAGGAGAAGGAAAAGCTCAAGAAAATTTCTCTTGTATGTTGATTAGAGTGAGGATTAAGATGGGTGAGCCCCATGGGGCTTTCTGGTCTTTAAGGGGGCACAGCACCTTTGACTTTGGGAATCGCTGCTTAGGCTAATAAAATGTGTTTTTAGGTTTTTAGACAATGAGCAAGTGTTTGATATTTATAGTTTTTCTGTTGTGTTTCTGATTTTTTTTGTCTTTTTATTTCAGCAAATTATTAAAGACCTGAGTGTAAAGTTTTACACCGGAATAAAGAGCAGTGCCTGTAGTATTTCTAGCTGCCTCTCTCAGATGCCTCACAGGGAGGAATCCTCTATTTCAAAATGTTTTGGCCGTGTTTTCAGATTCCCGCCGGCTGCCAGGCTGATCAGATCATCAGGCTGCAGGGGAAAGGCATTCGGAGGTTAAACAGCTACAGCTACGGAGATCATTATGTTCACATTAAGATCAAAGTGCCCAAGTAAGTTAGTCTGATCGTCCTACAATCAGACATTTTTTGGCAGAATTTTTATTTATTATTTAATTGTTATTACAGAAACATGATAATGTGACTGCAACATTTGAATTTTAAGAAAAATATGTTTTAAAAAAGTGTGTAACTTTATTTAGACCCACAAAACTTTTTAAATAATACAGTATCAATAAATTTGTTTAAAGGGTCTATAAGCATGTTTATGTATGTTTGCATGTTTTGTTGTTACATCTTATAAGATGCATTTTTTAAAAATTTTCTGACATAAATTGGTAATAATCACGTGATTCTCTTCACTTTCCTGCAGGAAGTTGACTCGGAGGCAGCGTTCTCTGCTGCTGAGTTATGCAGAGGAAGAGACGGAGGTTCAGGGGACTGTCAGCGGCGTCAGTCCTTCAGGAGGTCAGAACTAAAGCTCAGCTCCATCATAAAGTCAAAACATGATTTCATAATAATGCGCACAACCGTAGAGATAGGTAGTCCAGGCCTTCTGCACTCACCTGATGAAGTGCATGTTTTTGTCCAGAAGGGGGCAGCAGCACTTCAGCCACCAGCACAAAGTCAACCACATCAGAGGAGGGACAGGACAAGCAGAAGGAGAAAGAGGAGGAGGGAGGCTTCTTTTCCAAACTAAAGAAAATGTTTAGCTGACACTGAGACTGCAGGTTGGAGCTTTAAGCATCTCCCACCATCCCTGATAGAGAGCTAAATGTTGAACACAACAGATATTTATTAGCTAGTCTTAATCTGCAGTGTGGCTATATTTTGTTGTAACCACTTTTTTAAAATTTTCAGGTAAAAAAAAGAAGCAAGCAAAACAACACGGTACAGGAAGATGAAAGAATCTACACACCGGTCCTCCACGCCGTCTCCTCTTGTTTTAAAAATCCAGCCAGGAGTAGAAGGAGGAGAGAAGCACAGTGGCATTTGTGTTGACACAGTCGCACATTGTTGAACTTTGAGTTGGAGAACGAGTCAGGGCCACCCACATGACGACCCATCACCACGAGCACAGGCAGGTGCTCGGCTGAGGATTTCTAGATGTGCTCACAAATAAACCAGAAAGTGACTTTTGCTTATTTTTCTGTTACCTGTCATCCCTCCTTATTGTCTTTGAAGCTGCTCGATGAGGCAGCTCTCCACAGGCAGGAATTCTATCAAATTGTGTAAGACAACCCTTTAAATGTAAATGTGTTACAAGTAAAAACATGTTAACAGGATTACAACTGGATAAAGATTGACTCGGATTTTTCACATTGGAATTATGTCATGACCTACATGATGCTATATGACAGCTAAAAGGTTCCCATCAACTTCCAACGTCCTTAAAAATGAAGCATGGGTGTAAATTCTTGGTAAAGTCTGAAGTTTGACTCTAGTTATATTGAAATTTTAGGCAGTGTAATAAAATGAAATGCAGCTATTGCGACTGCAGTAAGCCGGTGATCAGCAGATGAATGCAAGATTTACTAAGGTAAAAACATTCACTTCAATCAGTGTTACACCCGGACTTTCCGCATCATTTCCATGTAATTTCCATTTAATTTCCATACACTGATACAGTCTGACAACAGGTTTAAATTGATATACATTGGCCTGTTAAAGAGATCTTCCTGCAACTTAACTTTTCATTTCTGATTTGTTCTATTAAATAAAAATAGGTTAACTTTTACAATTTGCTGATACCTTATAAAAAATTTAATCGTGTTTTATCTGTATTGTCTCAGAATTTAATCTCTATTTTTGTCTCATTTAACGTAAAAGTTTTTTTTTGGTTTTTTTCTTTTTGTTTTTTCATGCTGTCACATTGACAAGATATTAAATATTCTTGAATCAAAATTATAAGAATATTTTTCAGATGTTTAGCAAGAAACACATGTGAACCAGGCCTAACCAAAGGCCTAATTAAGTTATGCTCTCATCCTGGTTAGTTGTGCCCGTGCCTGGCAACAACACTAATTTAAATAAAGATTTAATCTTGGAAACTGTTTTTCTTTCTTTTTGAAGTTTAAACGTTGAGATTGTAATACCCTAAAACAGCAGCAGATGGCAGCGGCGATGGGTAAGTAAATGAAGAAATGCTCTCACAGCAACGCTGAAAGATCTGCTTTGACACAGGCGCTCTCTGCTTTGTTTGATGTGTTCAGCCACCCACTTCATCACCACGGGCAGTGTCTGAACAGAAGCTTTTGTGAGGGTCATCAGGGACGTTGGCTTCAGACAGGGGCTTTCCAGCTGTGCTCGGACTCAGTGGTCAGTCCTAACAAACAGGACTGGTGGTGGCGGTGGTGGTGCCTTCCCAGTGAAATGTATGATATAATATGAAGTCATAGATACATGCAGGACAAGCTGGTGGGTGTGTTCTGCATACATCCCTGTGATAGCATACTTTTGTGCGGTTAAAAATCCAGCTTATCGATCCATGGATTTAAATGCTTACCAAAGCAGGTAGCTATAAAGATGAATGAATGTTTAAAAGATGGTACAAAGGACACAAGGGTTAAAAACAAAATTTAGAAAAATAATTTAATTGCAAGTCTTTTTTTTCTTCTCAGTTTGTTCCAAAGTTAAAGGCCACTGATGTCAAAAGCAAATTTTCTTTTTAATCAAGACGGGCTTCAATCAAGGTTCAAAGGCTGCACGCTGACTTATGTGGTCAGACCCAGACGTGCTTTAAAAGAATCTTCAAATCTAATATAAAACCAAACGGCAGCTAATAGAGAGGATTACAGTGATGTTCTGTGTGCTAAAACCAGTCAGGTGCTGCATCCTGAGCTTGTTGGAGTCAGTAGATCATATCAGAAAGGGCAATTTGTTCTACAGAATATGTTACACAACTTCTCTGTCACATACATTGATCTGGACAGATTCAGTTTAACTATCAAACCTCATGTACTGAAGCAAGACTGTTGGGTTGCAACTGGTTGACAAAACTCTGAGATCTTTAGTGAGTCCCTGAAATCTGATTCCTTGTGTCTTAATGCATTTTGGGAAATGCTTTTGAGGCTCTTTTCATAATATCTAGATACCTGCAAACCTATACACACCATCCCAAAAGGTTGATTCTGTTCATCTGAACATAGTGTTTTCAGTGGGAGAAACGTTTTCGTCGCTCATCAGTCCAGATGAACAGAATCAGCCTTTTGGCATTTACATTGGATGATTGAGCATGCATCAAGATATATATACATCATGTATTCAGGGACCTGATTTTGTTGAAATAAAACCAACACATAAATTGAGTTAATCTACCCAGTGTGTGTATGTATTGTGCATTGATAAGCCACAACATCAAAATCAACCAGCTTAATGTTGTGTAGGATGCCCTCGTGTTGCTATAACAGGTCTTGATAAGAACATGAGTTCTGCTCGGACCGCAGAGGTATCTGGCGCCAACCTGAGGCAGCAGATCCTGCAGCAAGTCCTGTCTGCAAAGATGTTTTGGTAAGACAAGCAAACTCAGTGTATGTCTGAGGCTCATACAGTCACACATTTAATAATAATGTAGTGTGAATCAGTGGATAACATTAACTTTCACTTTGCCTGCTATAAACTGTACTTTGTTAATTCACATTAAAGTTGTAGTTCAGTTTCCCCAGTACATGATGTTCACTTGCTGAGTTTATAATTTTTTTGAAAGATGATTGTGTCCAGAGTGTCAAAAGCTTTAATATTTATGAAAAATCTTAGAAATCTTGGAAGCTTTTAAACCATTTAAAGTTTGATGCAGAGATTTATGGACAAGCCTTTAAAGAAAGTGAGGAGCCTCGTAAAGCTCTAGAAAAAGGTAAGTGCATGTAACATTTGTGTAAGCATTGAGCTTCCTCCTTCCCTTTAAAGGGATTTTTAAGAGCTTGTAATTTACCACCGTTCCCAGTAATTATGATGTCATTACAACTGCAAATCAACCCTGGCTCACTCATTTGCAGCATGTCGCAATAAATCGGTTGCTCTATTCCGTCTTACTCATCTTTCTTGAGGGAGAAAAAATCTCTTCCTCCTTTACCCTCTGCTGATTTTTGTTTCTTTTTTTCTGTCTACAGACTGGACATGAATACGAAATAAATACAAACTAACCTATGTTTGTATAACCTAAAACTATCCTATGATAGAGAACACAATAAGCACTCGTCAAACTATACAGAAAATGTTCATAAGTTTAAAAAATAATTTTAAATTCTGCCTATATTTCAAATATGTGTCATATTGAGTTAAAGGAGGACTGTAGTGTTTTTACATTCAGGTTTTGTTTCTGCAACACAACTATTAATGATTTTTACTTTCACTGGCATCAGAAAACATTTTAAAATGAAAGAAAACACTGACAGACAAAAATAGTATTACTTTGTACTAATATTTACTTAATATCTATAAAATAAATATGACATTAAGCTCTTTTAAACCTTATACGCATTTCATTGCTTATTTAACTGAATGCATGTTTTTTTCTGAAGAAATAAATAGCCTCTGACATTTTTCAGGCTTTTAAAACGAAGATTTGCGCCAAGCTCCAAACAAGTTCCCAAAAGGCTGACAGTTAGTGAACACAAAGCTTTCACTCAGTCGCTTGGTATTCAGATCCACAGCTATATATTATGTTGAATGTTGAATAGCAACATGCAGACAAAAAAGCCCTTTACAACACGGTTAAGTGACAGATTTTGTCCCATACAGCCAGACCTCACAAAAGTCAGTAAAAGGCAATTAAATGTTGGACAGAGTTACCAAATTACAGACATTATTTGATCTTGTCTAGAGTCTATCTAAAAAGGCCAAAAGCTATACAACCTTTCAGCTATACAAACAGATAAAAGCTCCAGTCTGCCAATCATGTATGACTGACATGTGGCTGTTGGGAGTAAATGGGAAAAGTAAAAATGCATCACAGGGAGTCTTAATTGACTTCTTCCCTCTGGCATTGCAGTAAAAAACACCTTCACATCTTCTCACGGGGCAATACAAAAAGGTCAAAAGCAGAGTGCAGTGGGTAATTGGAGTTTTAGGGTCCTCTTGTGCTGCTATTTGCAGGCTGATGGGTAATTATATGTACAACACAACAATGCTGACTGTGTGGGCATGAAGATGGTGACTGCATGGACATTAATGCTGTCTATTTATGATAAGAAAGCCCTGTCTGGATTAGACGGCATAAATGTATACGAGAGTTTACCTCCCAGCTGGTGACATTTTGTGAGATTTAGTGCGCGCTGTGCCTGGAAGCGACCCATCCTAACCCTGGTTTACCAGGATTATGGTGCTGCTGGTCTGTCCACTGGGAAGTGGGTTTTGTTTTATGTGGAGAGAGTTAAGGTGGGGATTTGTCTATTTTGATCCCAGCTGGTTCATTCAAGCTTGAAGATGACCCTCCAGGTTATAGATGCATGGAGCCAGCTCCTTGTCCCTGGAAGAAAGTAAGGTAGCGTATAACACCTGGATGGTGCTTGCTGAATAGATAAACAGCATTACATCCTTCAAACCCCACTCTGACTTTCTAACATGGAAGTAAGTTGGATTTTCCACGTGCTTAGCATTTTTAACCTCGGAGCGCACTAGCTTGTGACCCAGTGAGTCTGGATTTGTGTCTTCTCCTAGTTTTCAAAACCTGTCACAAAGCCCTAAATGGTATATGGACTGGTTCTTACTTAATGCTTTTCTACTCTACTTGATCACTCAAAGTGCTTTATACAACACGTCACAATAACTTTTTTGTGTGTGTAGAGCTTTCTATTTAACATTCACACTCCAATAAAAACAACTTGGGGTTCATTGCTTTGCCCAACAATACTTTGGATCTAACCATCAACCTTCCAAAGGGTAGATGGCCTGCTCTAGCTCCTGAGCAAATAGCCATCCCTATAAACCATTTGACAACCACCAGTCACTTGGAAAAGTGTGAATTTCACAACTAGCTGGCAAGTCATTCCTGGAGGTTGCTGGTTATCACTTGGTTCCACAAAGAGATATGTAGTGCTGTATCAAAAACCTCCTAGTGACAGCAGGTTGCCAGAGTTTTTGGAAGTTTACATCTTTTTTATTTTTTGTTTTCAAAATCAGTTTTCTGTGGTGATAAAATATACAAAGCAGTTCAGATGCAGCGGTGACCAAAGTTATAAGTTGCTGACAAATGTCCAACTTATGATGGATTTTGAGGCTTCAGAATGCCACGTGCTGTATTTTTGTACATATGTTATGCTTTTGCCCTATCTCGGTGCACAGGCCAACTGCAGAGCAACACGAGCAGCGCTGGGAGGCATCTCTGTAATGCACAAGGACGCTTCATTGCGATGGATGATTGCGTATATGGAACTTGAACCTGGTTATGCTCACCACCAAAAGACCTCACTGCCATTCTTCTGCCACATTAAGGCCTGACCTCTCCCTCCTTATTTGTTGTAATTCTCTGTATAAAAGTGTCAGCTCCTAAATTCTGCCAAAGTCCAGGATCTGGCTTATGACACGAGTCATCAGCATGCTTTTGGATTGCAAAAGCAGCAGGGAGAGTGAGTAATCCAAATCAGATTAGTCACTGATTCATAATAACCGCCTCCAAACTCCAATTTTTTTTTTTTTTCAGACTGGGAGATATTGGCATCAAGGGACTGGAGCCCATAATCACCGGGGATGGATCTGCACCAAGTAGTGGGCCAACTCAAAGATATTTCATCACTGTTTCAGTAACAATCATTCTCTGGGAGTGCATATGTGTGTAAATATCTGCATGTGTGCAAGCGTGTGGAAGCTAAAGGGTAACTTTGGTTTCAGCCTGTTTCCCATTTCCCCCTCAATCAGAGGAACCTCTCATCCAATTTCACCCTCCCTTTCCTTCCACCCCCATACTCAGCTAATTAGGGTTCCAGATCACTACCACATGCATGTGGGCAGACACTGATGTGTATGTGTGTGTGTACGCCTGCGCACGCATGTATATTTATGTCCATCTCAAGGGGTCAAGGAGATGTTCCTTACCTCTCCAACTACTAAAAGGGTGACCCCAGATTTAGTATCAGATTACCAGATTGCCAAATGTTTTCCATATGGTCTTTCCATATCAGTCCAAACCTGGCCCCGGTCCTCCCGCTCTCACCCAACTCCAGCAGCACTGTGACATATAGCACACAAATGAATGACCTCATGACTGGTAATGTTTTTCAGAGATTTGTCTCAGATTTGTAATGATGACTGAGCAGCCTGTTTGCTTTCAACCCAACTACCAATTTGCCTGAATGAAAAATAACATACATTTTGGGGGTTTTGGTTGATTTACATTCTTGCTGTCAAAAGAGGGATATCGTGGAGAAATCACAGGTTTCCCGTGGTTGGGTGATTATTACAGAAAAACCATTGGCCCCTTTAAGTCAGACAGCCTCTGGGAGACGATGCGTTTAGCCAAAAACACAATGTGCTGAAATGATTTGGAACTGGATCGGAGCAGCTGTGTGTGTGTGTGCGTGTGTGTGTGTGTGTGTGCATGTGTGTGTGTGCATGTGTGTGTGTGCTCTACCCTATCACCACTACATACAGACTTTTATACCTACAATTAACTCTAAATACAAGAGTGATGCAACTGGTTTTTGTTACTTAAATGGAAATATGAGTGTAGCTTTCAGCTCTACAAATTACAGTCCTCTCATTTTTGATGGCTACTTTCAATATTAGACCCTACAGATTTAGATGGGTTCATTTTAGTGTTAAGTATGGAGGATTTCCACAGAATTTGTGAAGTGAAGAGAATTGAATGCAGTAGATTTCCTTCATGAATGTTTTGAGCACAGATTAGAAAGGAGAAAACATCAAAGCATTTGAAGTGTGTTTAATTGCAGTGGTTTAAATGAAACTGCTTCAGTTTTGTAGTACAGAAGTTTCAAAAGTTTGTCTACTTTTTTCTATTTCATCCACTAAAATTCAGACTCATCTAATCAGTGTGAGCTAATAAACCTCACTTTTATTTGAGTATCTTAGTGGCCATGCCAGTTGATTTTTGCAGTCTTTAAATACATATGAATTACTTCCAATACAAAAAGAATAGCAAAAAACTAATGATCATTTGTGCAAATTATAGCTGTCAAGACTACAGATGAATGTTAGGAGTCACGTCATTTTTTTAAGTGCATGTTTTTTTAAAATGCTTTCACATCTCCATGAATGGTTCTGCATGTATCTCTACATCTGCCAGGACCTAAATATCATCAGGCTTACGGTGCCTGAGAGAAGCTGACCAGATTTCGTTGCATCACACACACCAATCATTCTGTTAAAGAAAGTCTCCCCTGCCGTCTCTCCCACACACTTGCTCCTCCAGTCAGGCTCCTCTGGCGGGTTGTGTCTGCCTCATGGCAAACAACCCCAGCTATAAATCACACTGTTTTAGCAGTGTGGTCAGCAACCGGCACAGCATGAAGTACAATTACTAACTGCAGCCACTTATGTTAAATGTAGGAAGTGTGTCGTTCGGGTGATTGTGTTTAGAAGTTTCCATGTGTGTTTGAAGAAACAGGGACAGAACAGAGGACAGGTTCAAGTCACAAATACTCTCATATGCAGTCTTATCAAATATTTAAATGTTCTCAAAACGTTCATTTGGAAAGTAATGAGTTCTGCTCGAGAAATAAAAAGTGTCCCATTGAGACATATAATATTTATCCTTGTTAATAATCAGTCTGTGACTTTTGAGTTTTAATTTGATGAAGTTAATACATGTCCAATTTCCATTACTTTTCAGCACTACAATCTTAATGTTTTTTATTTACTCCATCATACTCGTCTGCTCAATTTCAAATTTAGTTATTACATATTTTTACCTTTTTTTTTAAACTTTTCCCCATTCTTCATGGTAAGTAAAACTGGTGTGGGATTCCACTGAGAGCACCTGCGTGTTTGAATAAAATATAGATACAGGTGCCAGTATTTGGTTAACATATTACAAGAAGTAGTAGTTTTTATGGAACAGGAAGACTCACTTTGTTGTAAAACGGAGATGCAGAAAGTCATTCACAGCCATTAGGCTTTTCAATTCTCACGCAAAAAGCAGATGAGCCACATCAGACTATATGAATATGAATTTCCTTTGACATTTACTTCTGAAAAATCAGTGACTCAATAACTCAGCATGATGAGCATGAACAAATGCGTATTTGCTTTCTTCTTGACAACACTAACACTGAGAGCATGTCCTATGCCATGCTCAGCATTTGGGATATTCTTAAGGGTCAAAGAGATGTTCCTTACCTCTCCAACTATGCCAAAGGCTGACTCCACCATTGGTGCCACTGCCAAAACCTTTAACTACCTGTGAACCACCGCACCATTGTACATCTGCTTACAACGCTCTAAGAGCTTTTTTCTTTTGTGCCCTCCAACACAACATTTGCTCACTCTTCTTCTCCAGGTTGGCTCCTTACCCCCACTTAAAATTCAAGTTGAAAGGCCACCATTTTTAATTAGGGACTTCACAGTGGTAAACATTACTTCCATTGAGTCATCAAAAAGTAGCAGGAGGGCTAAAAGCAGTGGAAAAAAAATTTGAACAGCATAACAGACAAATTACATTAGGTCAGAATTTTGCTTTCTTTGGACAGAGTCAGAGAACTATTTGATTAAGGTTCATATTCCAGGATCTCAAGCCTAGTCATTTGAGGTGAAACTGCAACACATCCATTTTAAATCGGCATACTGTGTGCATTACAAATAGATAAAAGACTCAGCAAATGAGTATGGAGGGCCACAAATGCCAAACTGAATTAACTAAATCTATCATTACATACTTAAATAACTGCGTCATTAATGAATAAATAATTATAATAGTATAATAATTAATTAATTCAATATATAAATAATTCAATATCAATTGATTTCATGTAAAAAAAATTTTAAAAGTACGTATTTCTGATTTTTATTAATTAAAAACTTCTTTCATCATTATTCATTTGTTTTGGCATTTGTGGCCCTCCATAGAGACCAGCTGTCAGCAGAACATTTATTTGCGACTAATGCACACCTCCTGTCCAAGGAGATCTAGAAATTCTCCACACTTCAATGCTTATATGAAGTTCTGTTTATGCTCTGTGAAACTCTATAAGCGCACAGAATGTTTTTTTATGATCATATAAGTTTACTTTGTTTATTGCTCTGGCTACATACAAACATCTTAATTCAAGCAGATAGACAAGCTCTAAATGTCTTTTGGCAGCTGCCTATGCCAGATACAAAAAAATAACAGACGCCAATAAATGTTTCGACTTGGCAGGTGGGGTTTGCATGAGTTATCCTCTCTGCAACGAGCCAGAACTGCTCTGTTGGGGTAGAAACACAGCCCCACCCGGTATAACTATCCCCATGCTGCAGGTGTGGTTCCATTAAAGTGTCACTGAACAGTGCAAGTAAATTGCTTTTATTAAACCAGGAAAGTCCATTAATAAGACATATTTTATAATAATAGTCTGGCAGGAAGCACATTTCCTGGAGTAGTGAGGACAAGGGAGCAAAAAAAATTAAAACAAATGATAACAACAGTAACACCATTCAAACAAAAACACAACACAGAACAAAAAGTAACTTTTTCTTCTGTCTTATTTTCAGATACAGATGCTTGTTTTTATTTATTTGCCAAAATGGAATGGAAATTTTTTAAAAGGGGGGAAAAAAATAATGAAGTCTGCTTTGAGTTTATGTTCGCTGAAATGAGCAAATCTGATATCAGATTGTTGTGACAACTATGTCTCCAGCAGCAGTGTCGTTGATGGTGTATAGGAAAATAATTCATTTAGAATTGTGACTCTGATTCCATCCATCCAGTTTCTACTTCTCATCTTTATAATGGGAGAAGCAATCTAAACAAAAATGCCCCGCTCTTCCAAGGGGACACTGGGGCATTCCCAAGTGAACTGACAGACATAATCTCTTCTGCATTATGCCATTATGCTATTTCTTCTCCTCACAGAAGGGCATGCCCCAAACACCTAACCTAGGACGAATCCTGGTCAGTTGACCGAACCACCTCAACTCAGTGAACCCCATCATCCGTAAAAAGCAGAGATCCTCTGCCCACCATCCCTTGGCTACCCCTAGAAAATAATGTCCATACAATTTCTCAACAAATTCAGTGACAAAGCATAGCCCAGTTTAGTCAAACAAGACTGACTTCCTTACTTTGCAATACAAATCAAGCTCCTATTATCATTGTACAGAATAGACAGAATAGACCGCAACAATGGGCCTGATACCCCATACTTTGTAAGCACTCGCCACTGGACACCTCAAGGGATATGGATGAATGCCTTCTCCAAATCTGTAAAACACATGTAGACTTATTGGGCAACCCAAATTCCCTCTCAGATATCCTAGAGTGATTAAATAGCTGGTGTGTTTCACAAGCAGGATAAACACCACTGTGTTGTTCCTAACTTTGACTACATTTTCAGATTAAAAGTTAAATGTTACCTCATGAAAATTAAGTGTTACATCAATTTTTTAAATATTTGTCATCAGTGGTGAAGTGGAACACCTAACACCAGCAGTGCAACATGAGACAAGGTCAACACAAGATTTTCATCTAATATTTACCTCCATCTAGATTTGTAACACTTGCTCTGGAATAGCCATCTAACCAAACACTATGCATTATAGTATATTATTTTTTATGTTATTTCATGTTTAGACTTTGATCAGTGAAGATATATTATGTAGTGTCCAGTGTTTATATGCCTGATAATATGGCAAGCTATAGCTGTAGAAAATGATTAGCATAAACAAATACCATCTGTTACAGTTTTGAGTAAGACTCCAGCATGGATTTGAATATTACCTTAATATAGAGCCTGGGCGTTCTTAGAAACTGTGCAGTGCTCGAAAGAAAACACTCAAAAGCCATGTTTTTCAAAAAAAGAAAGCCATCTCTGTCTATTTCAGTAAAAACATTGCTCTGTTTTGGGTTTACTCCATTTCCTTGTGATAATTATTGGATTTAGAGTGAAGTAGTGTGCCAGTTTAACCAACACTTTGCTGCCTTGGATTCAGAACGGATGGGAATCTTTCTCAATTTGCCCTCACTTTGTTTTAATTACAGGAACACGCAAGCACAAAGAGACAAGTGGCCTATAATTACTTGAGACAGAAATAGAGTCACGCTGTGTTATTGTGAATAGATTACTTCAGACAAAGGTGTCAGAATGCCTAGTCAAAATACACTTCTCATACTTTCTCATTTTGGTGTCTAAACTCTGTCATTTGGTGGTCAGGCATGTATAAATGTTTAAGTTGCTGACAGAGACGCAGACACAGATTCAATTTGTCAACACAGTTTAGGGAAGTCTCCAGCTTTTAGCTCATACAGTAACCGTGATTCTGGCTAAATCTCTGTGTCTCAGCTCTTAAATTATCTCTCTTCTAAAGTGCAAAAATGACACAGTTTTTCTATTTTATTGATTCTCAAATACGTTTCTTTTTTAATAAACATATTATACCTTCAACACTCACAGCACTGCTTCTTTATATAAGAAAGTTGTGCCCACGTCTCCAATTTATTTGTATTCAACATTCTCATATTTTGGATTAGGTTTGAATAAAGTACAGCGTTCATGGCCGTGGGAATTATACATGATGTAACAGGACAGTGTGGCCCGGGACAACCTTGGGACCCTTAAAATGACCTCTTACCTCTGACTTGTGGTGTCTTGAATAGTCATACATCACGGACTGTAGTTATTGGAAAAAAAATCTAGGCTCACCAGCCCACATCAGTCACTTCCAGCGGTGCCAGCAACTGCAGTTTTATCATTAATGAATGTGTACATGAACTCTAACCAATATTTTAACTAAACACACACCCTTAAAATCACACACACAGTGACATTAAAATCTGCAAAGCTACTTTGGGTATTTAAGACTGTACAACAACCACTTAATGTTTTAAGTGACAGTTGACACCAAAAGTACACCTCTGATGTTCCACTTTAAAATGAAGCAGGTAAATTCAATCCAATTTATACAGTGCCAAATCACAACAACAGTCACCTCAAGGTGCTTTATCTTGTAAGGTAAAGACCCTACAATAATACAAAGAAAACAGAAACCCCAACAATCATATGACCCCCTATGACCAAGTGCTTTGGTGACAGTGGGAAGGAAAAACTCCCTTTAAACAGGAAGAAACCTCCAGCAGAACAAGGCTCAGGGAGGGGCGGGGCCACCTGCAGCAAAGGGTTGTGGTTAGAGGAGGAAGACAGGCTAAAAGACATGCTGTGGAAGAGAGCCAGAGATGAATAATAACTAATAATTAAATGCAGAGAGGTGTATAAACACATAGTGAGTGAAAAAGGTGACTGAAGAAGAGACACAATGCATCATGGGAATCCCCTAGCAGCCTTGACCTATTGCAGGATTGAACCCCAAGTAAGCCTGTAGTATGAATGAGAAGTGCTCTAATAGACATGATAATATAAGGTCATTAAGTTAAGATGGGGGCTGATTATTAACAACCTTGTATGTGAGGAGGAGGATTTTAAATTAAATTCTGAATTTAACAGGGAGCCAATGATGAGAAGTCAGTATAGGAGAAAGATGCTCTCTCTTTCTAGTCCCTGTCAGTACTCTTACTGCAGCATTTTGGATCAACTGAACACTTTTCAGGGAGGTTTTAGGACATCCTGATAATTATGAATTACAGTATTCAAGCCTAGAAGTAATAGATGTACAAACTGCTTTGTCAGCGTCACCCAGCAGAGCAGGGAAAATATATGCTATGTCTAGGGAAAGCATGTATAATGAACATGGAATTGGTCCTAGCAGAACCCTGTGGAATGGTTTCGTCACCCACCTACCACCCAACTGTGAAATGATCTCAGGAGTTATGATAAACATAGAGGTGTACTTACCCTTTCATTAGGAGTGATGATTTTTTTAAATTTCATTTTAATTTGTTGTTTAAATACAACGAAGCCCTAAAAAACAGTTTTATGTGTTAGTTGTATGAGCAAACTGCCTAAATCTGTAGGCCCAAACTTTTCTATGGCCTGTTTTTTTATACAGCTGTGAATTATTAATGTCGAACCTCCAGCAACACTTGTAGTTTAAAGAACAGCTTTATTACTTCAGCGCGTTTCAACATGTGATCTTCATCAGGGACAGAGTAAAGAAAAAAATCAGTTTATTGTCATCATTCAATTAAAATGTTATTTTCTTCAGTTCAATTGAATTTTATTTATACAGCCCCAAATTACAACTGTCTCAAGGTGCATAATATATTAATTTCTTAATATATATAGTTTTAGTCTTATATATACACTGCATATGTATGTCTGACATTAGTCACTGCCTAACAGGCTTTGTATGGTCAGTACATTTATCCACCAATGGAGAACCAGTAAGTCAGGGGTGGGCAACTCCAGGCCTCGAGGGCCGGTGTCCTGCAGGTTTTGGATATCACCCTGGGTCAACACACCTGAATGACATGATTAGTTCTTTATGATTAGCCTCTGGAGAACTTCAGGACATGTTGAGGAAGTCATTTAGCCATTTGAATCAGCTGTGTTGTATAAAGGACACATCTAAAACCTGCAGGACACCGGCCCTCGAGGCCTGGAGTCGCCCACCCCTGCCCTTAGTGCTTCATTGTGGATAAATCTACTGGATGCACGTGACTGGTTGTTTATACTCTTTTTTTCTACTCCAACACATATTCTATTTAAAGTACTGTCTGCAACATTTTGTTAAATCTGATGAAGCAACACTCCAAAATGTGTTGGTCAAGTAATAAAGGTATTCTTTACACTACAAGTGTTGGTGGAGCCTTAGACCCATGCGCTTCTCCATGCACCTTGAAAATGGGTAAAGTTTGAGCAGAAATCTCCATTTTGTTTTCCTGTAGCTATTCTTCAAGAAGAATTCATGTTTTATTTTATCTCACATACCACAAGATCCTTTTATTGCTTTTCCATCTACTGACAATCAAAACTTAAAATCGTTACAATCTACTCATAAGTACGTCTGCACGAGGCTACAGGGACAACTTTTATAAACAATTTATTTATGCTTTATTATTTATTTATTCTCAGGATTGACCCGAAGCTCAGTTTGAGTGTAACACTAATTATCTGTTGTGTATTATCCATTCGCAGGAAGGATATCATCAAAAAATACAATCGTAAAAAACATTGTGAATCAAACCTTACTGTATCTTTACATTCCACTTTGGGATAAATAAATCAGACAGTAAATGCGAAAATGCCATAAAGTCTAGTTTTTGACGTCTGCCTTCCATGACCGTACTGTTTAGACTGGTGCAACTGCTGGTGCATCATCGCCTCTTTAGTAACTGTGCCACAGAAAACACAAACACTTGTGGCTTTGTTGTTTAAAATAGAGTGTGTGTGTATGTTTGTGTAGGCATGTGTGTGAGATTCTTACTTAAGTCCACTTAACATGTCAGTGGCTTAAATGGAGGGTGTGAGTGTTTCCAGGTTGTAGGCTTCCCACTGTTGACTTCAACAAAGTGTGTGCGTTTCTGTCTGTGCAGTATGAGTTGAGGTCAAGAGGGTCCTGCTCTCCTTCTCCTCTCCTGTCAGCTTTACAGCAGACGCCTGCATTTATCCCTGCTCTGCAGAGCGCTTGCACAGATTTTGTTTGGGTGATCCATACACAGATGTTGACACCGTGGTGTAAACACAGCTAAAACCGAGGATCAAGATGAGGTCCTGTGATGGAGACGAGCTGGTGAGCTGTGAGCGACTTTGTGAGCTTCAGTTAAAACTGGGTGTACAGACATGCTTCACATTTGTAGCTAAACCAATTCACACCTAGGAGCTACTGTACTACTGTGGCCAAATGAGCCACTCCACTCAGTTATTGAACTTTAAGTGCCTTGTTCAAGGGGAAATGGACCTTAGCTATCAAAAAAGTCAGAGGGCAAGATACTGAGTCAGCAGATCCCCACCACGGGTTCTATAAACTTCTATAAACTCATAGTTTGGTGTCGTAATAACAATTTTAGATAGTTGTTTTAGTGCTTGTGGTATTTTTGAGTTGTAGCTCCAAACTTAATTTTGTTGTCTTGTTGGTAGAGACGCTGGGTTTTAGCTCTTCTGATGTTACTGAGTTTGATGAGTCTAGTGGTAATTTTTATTCCATTAGTTGGGTTTTAGTTCCAGGTTTGAGTTTACCTTGAGCATGTCTCCGTCTTGTCCTTTTTTGCCTTATTTTTGTATTAGTGCCTTTGCCCACTTGTATTGCCTTGCCTCTGACAGCTTGTTTAGTATAAATCTCCATGTGTCAATGTTATTTGCATCTTGGTTATACTGGACCTGTTTTCCTCTCTTTCCTCTCTAACTGTTCTGAATGTTTTCTTATGCGTCCTTTTACTCTTACAGTACAGAGTGTGTTTCCCTATTTTGCTTTCAGGTGATTAAAGTCTCATTTTTGTTCTGCACTTGGTTCTTCTCTTAGAACAACTTAGAACAAGATTATACTGTAATTAATTTTACTTGACTGACAAAGAACAGAATATGAGCCGCTTGCAAAAAAAGAGCAGAACTTTTTTATGATTTACTGCAGTGGAAAAAATAAGCAAAATGCAAAGTTAAGCAAAAAACACAGAGCAATGAGTGCATTATATTAGTGATGTGGAAATGCACAGCCATTTTTTCCAGTTATGCCTGGTGTTTTGGCTACAGCTATACAATTTAACTCTTTTTTGCAAAATGGGCAAACATGTTTCTTTTTTCTTTAAATATTTTTTTCCTCGTATAATTTCCACATTGCTTACACAGGATATTTCCTTACATCAGATGCCATAGTAATAAGTTTTGCTCTTATTGTTACTTTTTCCTCTTAGTCTTAATTACACTGGCATGACCCTTAATGGGAAAATGTATTTTTATTTTTTGTGTTTATGACTCAGTTATCATATCAAAATCTCTATTAACGTTTTGTTTTGGTTGAAATAAAAGGGTAAGTAATTGGTACTTGTAATATTAAAAAAAAAAGATTCTTGCTGAACCATAAACTGTCTGATAGAATACAGAGAGATCTATCAGAAAATTACACAACTGCTTACTTGTGCTATAACTGTAATAAAGACTTGCCTAATAATTGTATTCTGCAAATTGCAAGTGTTATTGTAGGTCTTATTTAACATACATGGCATTGCTACTCTAAATATTGGCTCTATTTGGAGTAAAAGAGATGACTATACAGATATGCTTAAGAGTGAACCTACGTAGAAATTAACTTTTTAAGTTAGAGCCAGTCTTTGCTTGTGATGCTTAAAAAAGAAAAAAATAAATACACTAAATGCTTAGGGCTCATTCTCACAGGCCTTAAGATAGCAACCCTGTAACAACCTTTGTTCGTGATAAAAAAAAAAAGCATATTCCACGACCAGTCAGCAAGCGGTCGCTGGAGGTTTGTCTACAAACACTTGCTAAATAACCACCCAGCATTAGTGAAACTGTGAGAAGTGTTACACATACAAGAAATGGAGAATGTTCACCTTCAAAGTAAAAGTTGTGTCTTACTGTGAAGCCAACAAAAGGCAAATTTCAAGGAAGTTTTCATACATTATTGTTTACCTCTTTGTACTCGGTTTCACCTACAGCATTTCCTACTGCCAAAAAACCTCCAGCAACCACTCACCAACCAGACAGGAATATCTTGATGCATTCTCAATCATCCAGGAAAGTAAATCTCCAAAAGTTGATTCTGTTCATCTGGACGTAGCGTTTTCAGTGGGAGAAACGTTTCGTCACTCATCCAAGTGACTTCTTCAGGCTCAGCTGACTGCAGGTTTCCCCAATCTTATAAACAGTACATTTGCATAATGACTGAAACCAGCCCACTGAAGGAACAACGGGCTGGGAGGTCAGTTCCTTAATCTTAATTATGCAAATTCTCATGACCATTGATCAACAACCACAGATCAAAGACCACTGATCAATGGCCATGAGTACCATTCACAGAGAGTTGGGGAATGGCTGCAATCACAGCATTGTAAGATGGCGAAAGATGTACCCTTAGGCCCCTCCTCGATTCAGAGATGGTCTTTCCTTTTCACGTAAATGGCCTCCTTGACTCCAGCTCAAACCAGCGTTCTTCCCTGTCCAGGATGTGTACATCCTCATCATTGAAAGAGTGTCCACTGGCCTGTAGGTGTAAATAAACTGCAGAGTCCTGGCCTGACGAGGTTGCTCTTCTGTGTTGTGCCATCCGCTTCGCCAGAGGTTGTTTGGTTTCCCCGATGTATAAATCCTGGCAATCCTCCTGGCACTTAACAGCGTACACTATGTTACTCTGTTTGTGTCAGGGGACCCGATCCTTGGGGTGGATCAATTTTTGGCACAGCGTGTTTTGGGGTTTAAAAGCCACAGAGACCCGGTGTTTAGAAAAAATGCGTCTCAACTGCTCCGATACTCCTGACACGTATGGGATCACTAAAGGTTTTCGCCTGGGCAGCGGTTGTCCTTCTCTCCTGAATCGGTTGGAGCTTTCTTTAGGTGCCTTTCCAGCTTTGACAAAAGTCCAGCTGGGATAACCACATTTACTCAGGGCCTTCTTGATGTGCTGTTCTTCTGCCTCCCTGGCCGCTGTGTCAGTGGGGATGGTGTTCGCTCTGTGTTGTAGCGTCCTGATGACACCCAGTTTGTGCTCCAGTGGATGATGAGAGTCAAACCTTAGATACTGATCCGTATGTGTAGGTTTACAGTACACGGCAGCTTTTAGATGTCCCCCATTACTGATGGAAATCTCACAGTCTAAGAAGGCTAACCTGCCACTTTTCATATCCTCCCTGGTGAATTTGATGTGTTGGTTTGTTGATCAATGGTCATGAGAATTTTGCATAATTATGATTAAGGAACTGACCTCACAGCCCATTGTTCCTTCAGTGGGCTGGTTTCAGTCATTATGCAAATGTACTGTTTATAAGATTGGGGAAACCTGCAGTCAGCTGAGACTGAAGAAGTCACTTGGATGAGTGACGAAATGTTTCTCCCACAAAACGCTACGCCCAGATGAACAGAATCAACTTTTGGAGACAAACAGGAATATATATTTTCCCTGACAGGGGATGGTTACCACTGGGTCACTGACCTGTGCAACTGGGGCTTCAGCATTTTCACAGCAATGATCATTAACCACTCATAAATATATACTCATTTTTCTTTGTTGACCAGTGAAAACCAAGTGGTTCCCAACTGTGTAGTATAGACCTGTCTTGCTTAGGGTCTTCAAACTGGATTTCAAAGGCTGTATCATTTTAGCTTCTATTTTCAAACTTTACCTTTGATATTTATAGTGGTTCACGTTACTTCTAAACAGATTTTTTATTTAAACTATTTGAACATCTGATTGCTTTTGGTGGAAACCTAAGATCAGTCAATGAGTCTTTAATCACAGTGCATAAAGACCCCAAATTGAGTAAGTATAATAAACTGGAAAAACACGTGATTTGTTTCGAACTGTCTGAAAAAGATGTACTATTTGGTTAGCATAAATCGTGATTAGCATGTATTAGCATGTTTGCAATGTTGTAGCTGTGATGTTTTAAACTGAATTGTTGCACATTAACCTATAACAATAAAACTACAAAACCTATAAAACTAAATTTAATCAACAATTTCCTTCACAGTTTCTCATTAATGTCTCTGATGGATGGACAGGTAGTCAGTTTATTGTGCAGGAGATTCTTAATTCTTAATTATTCCCACAGAGCTCCGACTGACTGAAATTAATGTCTGAACAAATCTTTTTGAATCAGAGGTGTTTACCAGACCCATCATCATATTGCTGAGAACTAGGTCTTTGTATTTTTGTCTGCCTTGCTCTCTTTGCACTGAATGCCAACTGTCTGTGTCTCCTGAGACTGTAGTCAGTTCTGTGAAGTTCAAATTTTGATCTTGTCATTGTCAACTTGGGTTGGGTGTTGTGTTTATCCATGATTTACAGAGTACTGTATGGGTTACAGCAGTTAGTCATTTACATGTTTACATGGCTGGATGTCTGCCTGTCAGTCCCTAGTTTGTGCTCACTCAACCCAAGGTGTGGCCACCTCATGGGCCTTGTGACAGGGAGCTTCCTTTTCTTTCATTTGTGCAGATGTGACATGGTCATTTGTATCCACCTTTTCCAGACTCCACTCAATTAATACTACTAATAATAATGGATTGCATTTATATAGCGCTTTTCAAGGCACCCAAAGCGCTTTACAATTCCACTATTCATTCACTCCCTGCAGTCAGCCTGTCCTTTAGAGAGCAGGTGTTAGGTGTGTCTTGGTGGAATCCAACTGGGCAATACCTTCAGTCTTTTTAGCCTCTTGTGGACATATCAGAGCAGTCTTTCCATTCAGTTTTTGTCTTGGCATCATGCAGGATCTTCACTGGCTCCAACCTTGCATTCTTAAGGCTGACAACCCTTCAGCCCTACTGGGCTGCACCATCTGCACCTGAGGTGTGCAAGCCATACATATGGAATAAATAATGGGGTGGCGAGATAGTCTCGATATGATAGAAAACCTAATTACATTATGACCTTTGCTGTCTGAATGAGAGCTTTAGTGCTGCTTAGATATGTGCATATGTGCTGTATAAGTGATGGGCTGTGGCAGTCAAACTGCAGTGTCTTAAAGAAGTATCCACAGGCCATGGATATGTGACAGAGAGACAGTTTCTCATTCAGAGAAGCACTTTCACCTGTTTTTTCAACAAAACTGATGAAGACGAGATAAAGACTGGAACCTCACAGGAATGACCACAGTCTGAGGAGAAAGAACAAAGACAATGAGAATAAGCAGCAGTGCTACATAAATGGTCATCAACAATATGACGCTGGGCCTCAAGAGGCGATAGGTTTTCACCAGAACTCTGCAGCTGACTTTCTGCCTCTAATTTCACCATCTCACTGTTTCATTTACAAGTGCTGCTATTGTGAAATGAGAACAGCAGACATTGCCACACTTTCCTCAAACAAATGAGACTGGTGAGCACTGGCACTGCTTTATAGCATAAAACTTATGATAGCGATCTCAGTCCGACAGTGCTTCCTGAAGGAGAGGAAAAAAGGGTTATTTTGGTCCTGTTTATGCTGTACATAAACTTTTATGTGTTTTTATTTGTATTGTTAACACATAAAATTATCACAGATGACCCTACACATGCATGCATGAGAATCTGCTTAGCTGCAGTGTGAGAGTGTGCGTGTGTTCAAGTTATGCGGAGTCTGCTTGAAACACTCCTCCTAGCTTTGATGCTTTGCTGGCAGGAGGGATAGAGCCTGTTCTTGGACAACAGAGGGTGAGGGGAGGCAGGCGGCCAGAGAAAAAGTTCTGGAAACGTCCTGATGTTTCAACATTTCCCCACCGCCTCTGCTGCTCTGCTTTAGGGATTGTTAAGTGAAAGAGAAGAACGTGGAGTAGGTGGGTAAGATAAGAAAAATGTGACAGCTCATGAGTGACTGGCTGAGTAGGAGTGTGAGATTTGTGAAGAAAGAAAGTAGGTTAGTATTGTCAAGGAAAGCGTGTTTCAACAGTCTCCATCGCCTTTATAGAACTTAAGAGTTCATAAATGTTTACAGATTCTGGTATATCTGCTCTTTAGGCAAAATCATGTAATTTGCACAACCACTCAACTTGCTTATAATAGTCAGACACATAGGCTTGCGCTTGTTTCTGAGATTGCAGTAGGTTCCCAGATCGCAGTCCACAAACAGAATCAACATGCTGTAATTTTAAACCATGATACAATGATAAAACAATGATAACTTCAAATTTAAACACAATTGGATATTACCCAATAAGCAGCACCCAGTAAACTCTTGCGTCTGATGTTTGTACAGTCCATTTCCTTTTCTGTTTCTCTGTGGATTTGTGCTTGTTGTTACCAGAGCGTTCACTTCAAGTATCTTTGAGTATCAACCTAATCCAATGACGCGTACTCCTTTTCTCTAAGGGCACCGTGGTAGTATGTTCTTTACATCCCTTTCGCTTTACCACACTGTCAAATATAATTCTGTTATCATCACTCTTCCACAGTAATTTTCTTTCCTGAGTAAATCATCCTGTACTTCATGTATTCCATGTGCTTTCAATCTTAGGGTTACTCTGTCATTCTGCTTTTCATCTCACCTCCTTCCTATCGCCACCTTATCCTGATCAGTTATAGGGGGAGTCCCCTCCTACTTTTGAGCATTATGGGAACTTTATGAAAGTCTGCTTTGTTATGTACTTTAATAAATAATTTATTTTTTATTGTCTGCATTTATTGTCTGTGTGGACTTATACTGTACTGACTTAGAAGTTACTTAGCTTAATTAGCACAAATAAAGAAATAGAGAAGGAAAACCAGACTAGCTTTGTACAAAGGTAGCAATGTCTTTTTGGATGACTTTTTAGAGCTCAGTAATTGTTCCATTGTGTTCCATTTAGTCAATCAATTCAAAATCAGAACCATAAAAGATACACATTGTGCAGAATTATGTGCCAAACTATTTCTTGGCTGACTAAGCTAAACAAATTAGTTATACAGACCCAGAACGTTCTCTGTTGTCTTTACTTGCTCATTTCACTAATGCAAATTGAAGTACTTGCATTTTAGATTTGACAGCAGCGGTAGGAGAATCATGGACAAGAAAAGTAATGATGATTATGAGCGTTGTAAAATGTATCATCCTCTGTACAAGCTTTTATCTGTGCAAATTTGAAAACATACAATCGGTATGAATAAACATATATATATGTGAGGTACACAAAAAGAAAACAGCAGTTCTAAATGTGCATAGAGATGTGAAAAAGAAAGAAAAATAGCAAATGAGAGAGGAGGAAAAATGTGCCGCATAGTAGAAACAGAGGGAGGTTTATTTCTCTTGTGTTGTTACAGCTGTGGTCAAGCAGAAAGAGAGTCATCACCACATATTAACATCTTGCTGCACTGGGCCTCTATATGCTAGAGGTTCTGATTAGCATGACGGCTCATGAGGAAAGAAACACACTGTTTACAGTTTGTTTATGCAGTGTACATTCCACTGAGTCCCAGCAGTGGAAGGCTTTGGCTTTGTAAATTGAGTGTGCAGAGGATACATGTTAATTACTCACTGTGATGACAGAAAGCAAGATGGAAAGCAAGCACTAATGACAGTAATAAGGGAAAGACAGAAGGAAGGAAAGTTTTAAGTCGGTATGACCCCCGCCCCCCACGACCTGTAAACCTGATAAAAAGCTGTCCTGTCCATTTACACTCAAATAAGCCTCAGCTCATACTGCAAGGACTGTTGCCAAGTGCTGCTTTGGACTTGGATAAAGGTTTTGTGCCGCAATCAAGCGATGTGAATGTTAGATTTGGTTGGACTTTTGTCCGAGGTCATAACACAACTCTTTGGACACGTAGTACCTTTCCACTTTTGGAAAGCAACTGGAGATTTGGCACATGCTGCTATTTTTCTCTGATTTTTTTTTCCCCCAGCATGCGCAATGCTGACTCTTGTGTATTTTGTTTCTCCAAAAGGCCTGCTGCTTCACGCATCATTATACTTACAAGACTCAGTTGATCTTGTATGAGAAACAGTTGTGCGTAATAAAGATTGCCAAATGAAATAGTAATTTTTTTTTCTTAAAGTGGAACTGCTAGACAGATTTCCATTTTATTCTTGACTCTACATTCCTATTTTTTGAGGCTCAATATATTAGTATACTGGGCCTTGATGGAACCCCTTGGTTTATTCACTACCTAATAAAGGCTATTTTAGTACTGCTTTTTTAAGGCCCCTTGTCTTAGCTTTCATTCTGATTCGCCCTTGGCTTTGCAAACGTAACAATGGTTATGTTGGTGGCAACAATGGTTAAAATTAATTCATATATATTTAAGTCCACAGCATAGTGGCATGGTGGTTGGCGCTGTTGCCTCCAAGCAAGAAAGTCCTGAGTTCAGTTCCACCATCAGGCCGGGGTCTTTCTGTGTGGAGTTTGCATGTTCTCCCCATGCTTGTGTGGGCTCTCTCTGGGTACTCTGGCTTTCTCCCACAGTCCAAAGACATGCAGTTGGTTAGGTTAGGTTAACTGGAAACTCTAAATTACCCATAGGTATGAAGGTGAGTGTGAATGGTTGTCTCTGTCTATGTGTTAGTTCTGTTGTTAGTCAGAATTCATTGGGTATATACTGTGTTCTTGTAATTTCTTCTTCAGGAAAGCCAGACAACATTAAACATTCTCTAAAAACCTAAAAACTGCATTTCTAGGCAGGCTCCCACATCTGCAGGCAAATCAGTGAGAAACATTCAAGGTCAGATGTTGCAGGTTGTAGATGGTGATGTGCTCAGTTGTCGAGCTGTGGCTCTGCCTAACCATGTTAGAGACTTCCTTCTTGCTACTATTAACCACTCACATGCATAGAAAAGTATGCTGGAAACAGTGCATTTAGTGCAGCCTGAGCATATGTTTTAGTGGGACTGTGCACATACGATAATTAGAACTATGGTCATTTTATCAGCCATTGTTTCTGTATGTACATGACAGTAAATAAAGGTAAAGCATAAGGGATTCATTTTAACTATAGAAGATCATATAGAAAGATAGATAGGGTGTTGTCTGTGACCTGTTTTTTCACAATTAATGAATATATAGTCTTCACAGAGACAGCTTAGCACACTGCTTGTTTCTGTAGTGACCAAACCAAACAGATTTACTGCCCACCTTTTTCTCCTGTTTGTGAGATGAACATCCGTTCTTCCTCTTTCCAGTAATCTGTAAACAGTGAGTGAAAACAGTTCTCACAGCTTTAAACCTGTGAGCCCAGTATGCTGAAGAGTTTATGACACCTCTCTTCTGTTTACCAAGCTACCCTCCTGTTTGCTGAGACCACTTAATCCAGGTTTCATTTGATGCCAGACCACACACAGGTGGGATTCATTTTATGATTCACTTCTTAGGATTTGCAGGTGTTTGCTCTGTGCACAATTTGACATGCAGGTAAACAGGAGGAGGCTGGCTGGTTCATCAACATGTGGGACTGTCAAAGTTTGAAAGAGGAACTAGTAAAAAGTGCTTTGTGTTTGAAATGGGCCTACAATAATACATTGTCCAACAATCACACAACCCCTTATGAACAACTACTTGGCAGCAGTGGGAAAAAAAAAATCCCAATTTTTTTAGGAGCAAGCCTCTCCGCTTGGCAGGGAGCACTGACAGAGCCCTACAAAACGAACTCCAGTGAGGCTCCTGACCAAAGTGTCAAAAACAGTCTGCATGATGGTGGCATGAAGGCCTGACCTCCTTTAGTGGGAAGTGGGCTCACAATTGACTGACATTTGCCTGAGAACACCTGACAACTGGCAGCACAAAAACTGGCGCCCTGTTCTCTTCACAGTTGAAAGGAGGCTCACGCAAAGTACATGTGACAGACATGAAACAGTCTGGAGGGGCAAACGTTATGCTTCCTGCAGCATCGTGCAGCATGACCCCTTTGGCACTGGGTCACTGATGGTCTGCGGAGGAGTATATTTGGAGGGTTACACAGACCTCCACGTGTTAGCCTAGGGAAGATAATAAATAAAATTGAAAAAAAAAATGGACCCACTGTCAGATTTTATGGACTTGTAGACAAAGGCATTGATTCTAGTGACTGGCCTTTACGTTCCCCACATCTGAATCCAACTGAAACCCTCTGGGCCATAAATATTACTCAGCCTCATTGTGACACAAGTTGGATCAGACTTTTAACTCGATTTTTAACGTCACTGGATTTTAACAAAGTCATTAAACATCAAAGGGTTGACAATTTTGTGATTCATGGCTCATCTTGGCAAATTTCACAATATATAATTTAACTGGAAAACCAGAAGGGATCAGAATGTGTTCTATGCCCTAAAAGTATAAATACATTTCTTTAATATATGGCTTTTATTTCGTTTTTTTGTCCATGTGCATGTGTGTGAGTGTGTGCCTTCATGCCTTTCCACTCCAAAATGTGTGTAGACCTTAAAAAAGACCAAGCATTTCTCATAAGTTTCAACTAATTTAGAGGTTGGTTTCAGTATTTCCTGGAATATATATAAAAAGACATGACCTCGCTCTGCCTGTGAACTCCTGGTGAACTGAGATATCCTCTGGGACTGGCTATGAGCATACTGGACCACGTGGTGAATGACTTGTAATGACAACATTTCATTATTCATTGTAATAGAGTGCAGATTAAACATTGAATATATGTTTGTTTTTTTACTCAGTTAGTTAAAGTTTCTGAAAATTAGGGGGAACAGAGACATTTGTTGTAATAAACACACTTATGTGCTTGTATGTGAAAGACCTTCTGTCGGCCCATTGGTTCTACTCTTAGAAACTAACTCCTGCCAGATGTGACTGTTGACCTTCACCACTGTTCATCTCGTTCTTTCTTCGCAAACCCTCTTTGACTTTCACTCTCTCATCACTTTTCCCCCATATTAACCTTTCTTGCCAAGTTCAATCATCCTCAAAAGTTTCATGTCAGACAGAAAGTGTAACATACAATATAGCGGCCAATACAATCACACATTTACCCCACATAATAATCTGTACGTCATAGCTCAGTCATGGATAGTGACAGAAATGTGTGTGTAAACCAGCTGTGTGTGTTTGTTTGTGTGTGTGGTGTTGGGGTGTTTACACTTGACATTCTCATGGTAACATACCTGTTGCTGTGACCAATCCAACTAATTTCCCCTCTAAAGACTCACTCTCTATCAACTGGCAGGAACAGACATGCTGCTACTCACTTACAAGCAGTGTATTTGTACAAATCTATGTGTATATCATGTATATGCACACTTGCAGCGTAGCCAGTTAGTTAAAAATAAGCATTAAATTTATATACTTTGGTCTTTTTCAACAATTTCAGAAAAAAAATAAAAAGAGGATTCCTCTAGTGTTAGGCATTGCTGGAATGCCAAAACACTATTAAAGAAACAGGCTGCACCCATGTGTGCATTAAAGCTTCATTTAGTATATGAACCGTAAAAATTACCACTCAATTTATATTCAGGTTCTGTGACTAAGTTGCCAGACTCTCAACTTTGTGGCCCACTGGCCAGGAAGTACCCACCACTTTTGGCCTCGAGATGCACAACCAAATGGGGAACTTCACAGGATGGCTCCAATTCAGACTGGCCAAGACTTAACTCACCCACATAGTAAGCAGGTGTGGCCCAGATCTGGTATCAAGCCGGCACTGCTGGCTGACTTCTGGCATGATAAGACATATGTCATCCAGATATGGGCCAGGCCTGGCATAGATGGCACTGTCTATGGGATTGCATGCCATATCTGGCTCGATTGTGATTTGGTTTATGTGGCCCAAGCCCATAGAAAACAGGTCTGGCCCGGATCTGGCATCAAGCTGGCACATCTGACTGACTGGTGTCATGGCAGGGTGTATGTCAACCAGATGTGGGCCAGTTCTGGCAATCATGGCACTATTTATATTCCTATTTTCCTATTTTAGTTAGAAGACCCAAATGCCATGTTGCAATACTATACTGCTATGGTAGCCAATGTTTCAAATGCAGGTTTAGCAGGTTTGTGAGTGTACACTTTATCCAAAACCTAGTGACGGTTTACTCATCTTTGCCACTGGGTGCCTGTAGCTCAGCAGGTAGAGCAGATCACCTACTGATTGGAAGGTTAGTGGTTCAATCCCTGTGTCCTCCAGTCTGCATGTCGAGAGTGTGAATGTGTATGAATGTAGTTAGGAAGCACTCACTTTAGAGAAATTGGGTGAATGTGGCATGTTGTATAGAGCGCTTTGAGTAATCCGGGAGAGTAGAAAAGCACTATGTAAGAATCGGTCCATTCACTGTCTGAACAGTTTCCTCATGTTGCTTTTGCACTATTATGTTCCGGCGCATGTTGTTATTACATGGTGTGTCTACAACTGGCCCGTGGCTGCACACAACTTACACATGGCCGACATACCGCAAAGAATGACGGCCCTTTGGTGGCCCAGATCAGGTTTGCCAGAGGTAATCCACACATGGGCCAGCACAGGACAACCAGTGTGTCTGCAACTGGCCTTGTGCTGGCCCATGTGTGGGCCACCTCTGGCGAACCAGATTTGGGCCACCAAAGGGCCGTCATTCTTTGCGGTATGTGGGCCACGTGTAAGCACATTGTGTGGGCCAGATCCGGGTCATACCAATTTTGCTATGTGGGCAGTGCCTCTAACAATGAGTAGTTGAATATCAAATGAAAAACTCAATAATTTATTAGAAAAAAAGTCTTTCATTTCGTTCATTTAAGATCTTTAAATCTTTAAAGCCTCTAATATATATAATAATATTACATTTTTTTTCTAAAGTAAATAACACACTTTATAATGTATATTGTGCTTGTTGCTTCTGGTAAATCCAGATGAGAAGCTGGTTTTGGATAACTGATCAGACAGGATGCAGTCATGCAGATTAGTTTCGTGCTGCTTTGAGAAGCGGACTGCACTGCTTAAAATTCTTATGTTTTCATTTTCTTGCCAAGTTGTCTAACTTCACCACTTTTTGACTTCACCTGGAGGAACATGTGTTTCCAGAATGTTGTCGGGCAAATATTAGTAAATGAGGGCCTTTATGTGTCTGTTTACACATTTGTTCTGTTTGTGTGTAAGGTTTATCAGAACACAGAATCTAAACACATCCATGTCATGAGAACTGTGTGGAACTGCTGATGCAAAATGTTCAGTATTTGGTGAAGTGATGGTTTGTTTTGATTTTATTTTAAATGGGATTTTCAATGGATTACATTATTCTTTCAGGGCAAATTACAAAATAAAAGTGTTTCTAAACAATAGGAAAGGCTCATTCAAATATGACAAAAGCCAGTCTAAAAAGGAAACCTCAGTTTATATACATCCAATATTCACTTTGTATATACAAAGTTTTGCAGCTGTTTGTGAGATTAAGAAGTTTCTAAATGAGTCAGGTTTTCTTTTGAAATACTAATCAGCTTCCAGCTACTCCATTCTTTGTGGAAGTTTTGCAGACTAACATTTTGCATATGATCCATTTTTGTTTGTTGTGTGTGTGTGTGTGTGTGTGTGTGTGTGTGTGTGTGTGTGTGTGTGTGTGTGTGTGTGTGTGTGTGTGTGTGTGTGTGTGTGTGTGTGTGTGTGTGTGTGCAAAATGGTTGACTGTGAATTTATTTTCTGAGAAACACCTTATGTTACTGTATGTGGGGAAAAAAGCTTTCCAACGAGTATTAAACCAAATGCTCATCTACCTTCTATTATGTGCCTTTAACTGAACATATTGAGAGTGAAAGCAAAGTTATGTCAATTCACTTTGATCATAATTTGTGGGTGAAAATAAGAAAACTTGCTAACATACAGTGGGGCAAAAAGTATTTAGTCATCCACAAGTTGTGCAAGTTCTCCCACTTAAAAAGATGAGAGAGAGGTGTTTGGAGTGTTGGAGTGTGACTCTTTGAGTTTGTGAACAGGTGTCTTTTATACTAATAACAAGTTCAAACATGTGCCATTAACACAGGTACCGAGTGGAGGACAGAGGAGCCTCTTACAGAACAAGTTACTGGTCTGTGTGAGCCAGAAATATTGCCTTTTTTTTGGAGGTGACCAAATACTTATTTTCCACCATAATTTACACGTAAATTCTTTAAAAATCAGACAATGTGATTTTCTGGATTTTTTTTCTCATTTTGTATCTCATAGTTGAGGTATAACTATGAGGAAAAATACAGGCCTCTCTCATCTTTTTTGGTGGGAGAACTTGCACACTTGGTGGCTGACTAAATGTTTTGCCCCACTGTAGAATCAAAACCTTGCTGTTACAGCAGCCATAACATAGCCAAACTGGTGCTTAGCTTTGATTAGCTTCCTTCTTGCTATGTTAGCTCTGCTGCTAGCTACTGCTACTATCAAGTGGCAAAGCAAACACCGAAAAATGTAGGACTGAAGAAAATGAATCGGTTCGTGGACTGGTTGATTGTCATCAATATCTGATCTAGTTGGGTCAGCCGTGGACCAATGTCCGATCCAAACATTGGATCAGTGCATCCCGATTTGCAATAACAATAGCACCAAATCACAACAACAGATGTTTTTTCAGGACTGGGCAAATAGTCCTGTAAAACAGGAATAGGGTTTTGGGGGAGTAACATCAAAGTCTAGCTCATGCATGTACAGTTAAAGCAGTGACTCTGTGTAACCTTATTTGACAGAAATTACTGCATTGTGGTGTCATTTCTGACCTTGTTTGATGAACAAAAAAGTGTATTATACACTTATTATACAAAGACCAAGGTTTGTTTGGGGAAAGATATGTTATATAGGTTATTGTGTATTCTGTGCTGTAGAGTTCCCGAGAGTGTAATTGTATAACTAAACAGATGAAGAAATACACTTGCTATTTTCCTGGGAAAGTCTGTATCTCCTCTAAAAATACACACCATCTGCTTCAAGAATTAAGACAAACTCAGCCGAGCTAGCATGCCATCACACCAATACCAACAGATCAGCAAGTTTTTTGGTACCATAGTTATGTAATATACTGTAGGCCAAAGTCCCCAGTGTCAGTCAGTGGTTTCCTTTGCAAAGAGCTGAAGACCTCTAATGACTTTAATTCATTTAATTTCCATTTGTTCTTGTTGAGGTTTTGTTTGCTGGGATCAAACGTGAGAACACCCTTTCTTTCTCTTCAACTTCTATTATTTGACTCTCTTCTGTGCTTTTCCTCCTCCCTGCCTTTAGTGGGTTTTCCTCTTAATTTCAAATAGTTTGCTTGTCTATTGTTTTTCTCATGCTGCTTGGGAAATAGAACATGTAATAAAATGTAACATTTTTAATTACCAAGGAGCTTAAAATGATAAATTTGCATGTCTGGCATAATCACTGCCCTACTTCTTAATTTACACAGGAGCATGATGAAATGGTCTTTTGTTTCAGCAAGCTGACCAACTCTTAAAAATGAATACGCTTGTGAAATAAGAGAGGCGAGAAAACATTGAAGTGAAATCAGCAAGAATAAGACAGACTAAAAGTCAGACTGTGGGTAAAGAACAAGTCCATATTAGTAAGCTTGAAAAAATAAGCACAGTATGTTTGTGTTATCTGAGTTGTCATTTTGTTGCAGTTTTTTTTTCTTTGTGGCTTCTGTGCATGAGTCCTGGAACGGCTGCTGCCTGGGGCAAAACCTCCAACTGTTAAAGGCTCTGAATTGCAGAAACCAGTTGTTGCCCTACGAGACAGGCTTTGAACTTAACACAGACCCCCAAGTCTTGGCCTTACTCCCATTTGGATAACCTCGTGTTCCCTACCACCTCTGTGTAGTGATGCATTTTAAACTGAAATGTGCACTGGAACCAGTGTAATTTAGTTCAATTGATTTTATTTATATAGCAAAAACAGAAAAATCCAAAACAATCAAATGATCCCCTTATGAGCAAACACTTTGGCAACAGTGGGAAGGAAAAACTCATTTAACAGGAAGAGCTCCTTGTATGTGACAAGAAGGATTTTAAATCAATGAAGAGAAGCCAGTAGAAACATGCCCTCTCTTTTTAGCTCTAGGTTCCCCATCTTGCTACATGTATCCAAGGTAACCACTTGGAACCTTAGCAAGGTGGAGGAACGTCTTTCCAAGTACGCAGCTCTCACCCTAACTTCAAAAGGGTGAGGATTTTATTCATAGTCATTATAGTCATTTTTTGTATGAGTGGAAATGGAAATTCTTAGCCTAACATTCTCTACCATTTATGGTTTTAGCAAGTATTTGTCCAGCCTTATGGAACTCTCTGATCGTGTATAATGAGTACGTGGGCAGAAGGTTTGAGGTTAGGCCCCAGTCGAACAGACCTAGAGACCAGTCAGTGACTCCCTGGCAACCATAAGTCACTAGGAAAAAAATGTATTTCCCAACTGGTTTGCGAGTGGTTGCTTGAGGTTGATGGCTGTTGCTGGGTGAAAATGGCTGCGAAGAAGGTACTGCTCAGAGAGTAGTTGGCAAGTGTTTGCAGTTATTCAGTGCATTGTGACCAAAGCAATTACAGAGAGGTTTTGTTACAACACTGTATACTTCTTTGAAGCCAATTTCCCAGCAACTGCCATCAGGTTGAGGAATAGATCTGAATCAGTCTGGCTACTGGTTGCCATGGGGTCGCCAGCGAGTGTAAATAAGTCTGTAAGGGTATCTTCAGACAGCTGTAAGTAGGTACAATTGCTTGCAAATTTTTTTTACTGATTGCCACTGGGAATTTTAAGAGATATAAAATAAATGCTTCTTAAAAAATTGGCATCCTTAGCTCTAAGATGTAAAATGAAGGGATCTTTTCCAAGGTCTTCATTATTAATAACTTGCATTTATGCTGCATTTGTAAAACATTCCTGATGTTCAGCTTCTCATGTTGATATTGCTGCTCACTTTCATGCCACAATACAAGTAATCTATAACTTACCCATTTTTGTGATGACCAGATAGCTTATCTTCTATTTTAAGACCAGCTTTGTTTCTCCCACCACTTTCTCCGTAAACACCAGCAATGAAATTTAAGACATCTAGCAGCACTACAGTGATTCAGCAGTTTGAGACCGGTGGTCTATTGGGGGCTCTGTGCCAACAGCTGAAAGACAACACTGGTGAGAAAGCAGCTCTGGCACAGCCACTGTATCAGCAGAGGAGACCACCCGCCTCAGCCAGACCGCCCGCTCTCATACGAACAGGTATTTTTAGCAGCTTAGGGAGAAGTACAGCCGGGATCTTACCTCAGCATGCTTGATTGCTCAGTGTTGTTCCCTGGCTTGATCCGTCCCCGATCTCTTTATGCATACACTGAATCCAAGCACTAACTTTGAATCTGTGTAACTTGCCTATCTTGATTTATTAATCAAAAACACATTTGTAAGATTCCAGCAACATTAAACTGAAGCGTCTTGCTGATATTAAAATTCATGATACATATTTGTATTGGCTACTAGTATATCAGAGATTCATTGGAGACATAGATTTTGAATGCTTCCAAAACCACATTTCTTCTTCTTCTGACACAACAGATTACACTTAAGTTGATAGAGGAAAGGCCAGATGTTACTTGGGATACATGTCCTGTTTTTGCTAGGTGCAAATGCAGTTCAAATATACCACAAAAATCTCCATAAATGTTTTTATAGCTTTACATCTACTGTAAAGTCCCAAGAGTGGTATCAATCTTCTCGTCGAAAGGTGGTTTCTATTTAATGAAATGCAAAAACTTTGAGATGCCACATAGCCAGTATTTAGTTTTCAGTCGTACTTGTACCAACAGATGTCTGGGGAAAGTAGATCCCAAGTAGATCCATGAGACATAATGTTATTCATATGCATCACCACACTCATTCAAACTCTGCAACTCATTTTCCTCCCAATCTTTTCCAATGAAAACAAGGCCAGGCTTTGACTCACTCCTTCCTGCCTGCTCCTCTCTCACTTCATCTCCACCTTTTGGGACTTTCCCTCATCCTCTTCTTTACTCCTGAATGTTGTCCAGGTTTATGATAAATCTCCTCTCTGGATTTGGGAGCCCCTTGCACCCACCCACGCAATCCTCTCCACCCAGTTTTCCCATACTTTCCACTGTTTTCCCCTCACCGATCTATAAACAATGCCAACACACGAATTACTCAGCTTGACCAAAAGTGTGACACAAGTTTATTTAAAAGTGATGCGAGTGTTACCAAGTTTTGGTAGTAGTATATCACATAGATTTTATTTTTTAATGGCGAGAGTTTGTGTATTTAACTCTGGCCTAACATTCAGCTCAGTAATGGTAACAAGTCTTTGCATGTGGCCCAGCCCAATATGTGTTTGAAAGGTTTTAATTCGCATTTTGAAGAAAGAATGATGGCACAAATAAATAAAATGCCACTGACTGACTTCTTAAGAGATCAACAGCTTGATTCTGATTTGAACAACACAACAGTCAGCTCACTTCTTTTTCTGTTGCTCAGCTGGCAACATGGGCTTCATGTTCCAAAAGCAATAAACGTTTTGGAGAAATTTAGGCACTTTCCAGTGGTTTGCGTCTTGGCCCTTTAACCAATCCCACTTTTAGCTACTGGACTGAGAGAAGCACTTAACCTGTCTGCCTCAGTAAATATCCAAGTGTTTCCTCCATGGACTGTGTCATAACAATAGGAAGCCGAAGGTCACCCTGAGGTCTCCTGCAAGACAAATAAACTGTGTTTAGACTTTATTATTCAGAAGAATTGCTTGGCACCTCAAGATGCCTAACATGTTACTGTACAAGTCATTTGAACTGCGTACTCCATTTTGGCATGAAATTAGGCAGTGTATGTAAACACAATAAGAAGATCTTTTTTTAAAAAATATAATTTTGGGGGGGGTGGGCAATAAAGAAAGAAATCTCATCAAACTTGCACACAATGATCACCTAATGGGTCTTAACCCAAAGTGTGCTTAATTGTCATTTGTACCATCACTGTTACATCACTGATGTTGTGGCTAAGGAATGAAAATACTGGATAAAGACTAATTTCCTCTTGGGCTGACCTTTTTTTTTTTGATAGATCATTACTCTTTCTTACCAGTGTCACACAGTTGAAGTCTTATCAGTCATAATGTGAATGGGTTGATGAGTTGGAGCCAGTTGGAACTTGGCTCAGAGATGAATGTGGCTTACTGTCAGTATCATGGGGATTTACAAGTGTGCAAAGTGTGGGGTTGTATTAGGCATGGGGACCTAGATCTGTTTATACAGTCAAATTGTGAGAACACTCCACTTTTTGTGGGACAGAAAGTCCTGATTATGTAAATAACTGAAGTTATGAGTGGATATGTGGTTTAAGGTTAGAGTAGGGTTGGGTTTAGGATAAATATCCAGGAAGTGTTAACTGACTAAGTTGATTTCATGTCCTAGTAACTGATGGGAATGTTGCTATCTGCCTGTGTGTGGTATTAGGGTTAAAGGGAGACAACGATTAGCGACACTTGTCCTCCTCTTGCCTCCCCTCTGGCTGCCGAGGATCTCCCTATTTCTGGCTCCATCCCAGCCAGATCGTGGGAAGATACCCCTGACTGAAAAGAAAAATAAGCAGATAAATAAAACAAGATAAGATAGTAAAGTAAACCAATTCAAACACCGCAAAATGTAGAAAACCATCCAATCACAATCAACTCCACATTTAGATCCAGATAAAGAAGGGTCAGAAGGAGGGGTCTCATAATAGGAACAGCAGGAAAAAGTCGATAGTTAGATTTACATCAACTGTCAAAGACTTTTTTGAAGGTCTTGCTTGTTTTCTTTTAAATGTATAGTAGTATGGATTCTTCCCTTTGCCCACCCACACACACACACACACACAGACACACAGACACACAGACACACACACACTATAGGGAATAATGCATTCAGCTGAGAGTCAAGAGGAAATGCAGGAAGAAGTTTCTCTATTACTTGGTTTCCCAGCTTCCGCCAGGATGCTCATCAAAAGATCATCATCAGCCAGCTCAGCGTGCAGCACTGTTCTCTGTAGTATTTTGGAGGTCAAGTACTGACTCCACAGAGGTTTAATGACTAAGTTCATTCCAAATGAGGCTTCTCTGGCGTCTATGACAGCAACAGATCATCCTGCTGCAATGTCCTCAAGTAAGATGCTCGGCATCGCATTGCATCAGCCCAGAGGTTAAAGCTCCAGTGTGAGAAATGTGAGAGAGAAAGATTCATTTCTCTTTGTGAGGACTTGTCAAAAGTAAGTCATGATGCTTGGCTGCAAGGCTTTTTCAGCAGGAAACTTTAGTGGGGGTGTAGTTAAAAGTGAGAGAAAGAGAGATATGGAAATAATGAGGACAGAAATGAGGGGGCGGGGGGATGCGAGGAAGTGTGGAGTGCTGTTTCCAATTAAAAGGGGCTGAGAAGGAAATGAATGAGTGACGTCCATGTTGCGCATATAGATTTCTATCTGTATACAGTGCAGTTTCCAAGTAGCTGAACGGAATGCAAAACAAGTTTCACTTTTCACTGGCAGAAAAATGCGGTTGGCCCTCTCCTGAATAATAAAATCCCAGGTGTTTATTCATTTTGGATTGGAAATTTTTTTAACTATTTAGAGCCATTGGTAAGAAAGTGGAAGGATATGTTACAGCTGTAATTTATTTTTCCAATAATGGAAGTATCTCTGAGTGCCAGTGGGAAAAAATCTATAAAACTGTCCTGCAATCATTCAAAAAACTTCTTCTACGTCTTCTAATATTAGCTCTTGCTTTATCATCAGATTGCACTGCAAGCACACTTATTGGCTTGGAACAGTTTGCAAAATGCTCATGTAAATGTTTTTTTCTGAGGTTTTTTATCTGGTTAAAAAATGAGCTTTTCTTCACTACTGTCATCAAGTACTTATTCATGTTGAAATTATTCGAGGTGAAGACTTTATAAGAGTGGGAAACCCATGGCCTAATCAAATCGCAAGGCTAATCCAAACCATGATCTTTCTCTAACTTTGATCAAGTAATTTTTGTGTTAAAACCTACAGCCAGTTGAAAAGCCTCTCACACATACTTTATGTTTGCTGATGTATTCTCAATGATTTCACAGTTACATTATAGTTTGTGTACCCTTTAAATATGAAACTAACGATGAACATGAAATTTAAGAAAATCATAAAAACCAGGCAGTTGGAAGTAGATGTGCTGGCAGGTGCTGCAGCATCCCCTGTCACAAAAGCTGAATATCATAAAAATCCCTGCCAAATGCAAAATAAAAGAATTACACCAAATAATGACATTTTAATGATTATAGTTAAATGATGTAACAAAGTAATCTGATAGTTAAAAGTTAAAAGTTAAAAAGTTAAAAGTCGTGCATTTTTCAAAATGGCCCATTGACCTTAGTCTTATCATAAGCCATAGTAGTAAGACTAAAACATTTTTATTATTTTTAATCAGTTGAAAACTGCCAGTGTATAAAAAGAGGACAGGAGGAGACCAGCACAATAAGGAGATTCATCCTACTTCATGTACATGTCCCTGATAAATGCTCTCAGAGACATTTTGAACTCTTTGCACAACACCTGTCATGAAGAAACCTCTCAGTGCCAAGTCACATCTGGAGTATCATAGCCATGCATGCAGATGAAGCTAATGTTTTCTCATTAAGCAAATTCTCACTGCAACTTGGAACTTGACTGCAAATTTGTCTTTTAAGCTAAGTATAATACGCACAATTTGGCTCTTGTCTTACATATATGCACACATAGACACACTTCTTCTGCTTTGATCTCTAGCTGGTGTTAGGCCTGGATCGACTCCTAAGCCCATATGCTGCTGTGGGTGCCTATGGTTGTCAAATTTCCTTCACAGCTCGTTTCCATGCATTGCGATCGTTAACAATTGTCCTTGCCTCGTCGAGATTTATTCTGCCATCTCTGATGTCATCCTCAACCTGTTTTAGCCATGTTTTCTTCTGGGCCATTTCTTGGATTCTCCACTAGGTGGGTCATTTACATCAGAGGAGTTGGTATGGTAGTCGGCACGCGTCCATTCGGCACACTTGGCCAAACCATCGCAATTTTGAATTTGCTCCTCGATTGGCGGTTGGTTGTCGCCTCTCCGTCAGTTGTCCTTATTTCGACGGTGGTCTCGAAGTGATACTTGTAATATATGCCGAAGGCAACGCATTTGGAAAATTTTGAGTTTGTTGAGGTCCGCTTTGAGCACCGTCCACGTTTCAGATCCATAGAGTCGAATCAGCAGGACCAGCGTCTGGAAAAGGCGAATTTTGGTCGAGATGGAAATATTGGTTTGCTTCCACAAGCACCATTTTAGAGAAGCGAATGCTGCGGTTGCTTGGTCTATTCTAATGTGGATATCGTCTGTGGATGCGACTTTCTTCTGCTCGATCAGTGAGCCCAGGTATTTGAACTGCTGAACTTGCTCTATCTGGATGCCGTCGAGGTGGACGTTGTCAGGCGACCCATCTGTTGTCAACACCTCCGTCTTGTCAGTGTTCATCTTATCAAGCAATATGACTGGGCGGCACGGACCCACACACACTGGCACCCCCAAACTTCATGGCCCTTTCCACAGCTTTGCGTAAAAATAACTCTAACCTTAATGTCTGTGACAGCATTTTGGACGGTTCGAGGAAGACAGAGTGGGAGACATGGGGAGAACGTGCAAACTCCACACAGAAAGGCCCTTTGAACCCAAGACATTCTTGCTGTGAGGCAACAGTGTTAACCACCGTGGCACCGCGCTGAATAACAAAGAAGCAATAAGCGAGGGTTCACTGTAGCGGCTTGTAAATTTTCCCACTTTATTTAAGAATTTCACATTTTTCATGCTGATGGCTTTTCAGACAAGGCTCGCCTCACAAAGGAACAACATTTCCCATTACCACCCACAGTGTTTGATTGACAAGCGTTTGACTAATTAGAGAAATTGGCAAGAAAAATTGGGCATTAAATGGTAAAACTGCCTATTGTGTATTACCACTTTAAAAGCTAATTTGAATTTGAAAGGCCACATCCTGTAGGACCTCTTAGTTTAGTTGTACTTTGTCACTGTTAACCAATTATCTGAGGCTCCGAATCACACAGAGAGAGGTGTTTGCCTAAAAGCTGCAGAAAAGCCAAAAACGCAACACTAACTAGAGACAAATGGTACTTGTCATGAGTATGTGTGAGAGCGTGTGTGGAGAGTTTCTTATGTGAACAAGCAGTGGGGAAAGTGTGGGCGTTGGAGCTCGAGGGGAGCAGGAAGGCTTTCCAGGGGAGTGCAGCAAAGTTTAGAAAACGAGGGCAAAAGTGTGAGAGAGAGATGGAGAGGGGGCAATAAAGCAGGAGGTAAGAACAAAAAAGGAGGGGGGAAACTGGCTCTGTAGATCCAAGTGTAAATATTGAGCCAGTGTATGAACGTGTGCGGGGGCGCCAGGGTGAATTTGACAAAGATAAGAATATGAAGGGAAGGAAGGAAAAGGAAAGTTAGCAGTGTTTCTTTTATAAACAGGCCTTGTCCTTAGTTTCTCTGCCCACTCCCCTCACTCGCTCTATCTCTCTCACACACACACTGGTTTTCATATCTTAGTGAGGACAAGAATTGACATAATGCATTCCCTAGCTTATTACCCTAATCCTAGCCATTAGAAAAGAATGCCTAGCCCCAACCCTTACCCTGAACCTAACCATAACCTAATTGTAATCCCAACCTTAAAACCACATTTTGAGCCTAAAAAATGATTTCATTTTTGTGACGACGTCATTTGGTCCCCACAGATATAGTGGCATGCCAACTTTTGATCCTCACAAAGTTGTATAAACAAGTACACACAGACACGGGAAGGCTAAAGAAGATAACAGTTTTGAAAGTTACCAAATACTGGCTTTCTGTTCTTTAGGTCCCTCTTTCTCTCCACTTAACACATGCATTTCATGCCACACGCCTCCTCCAAGCAGGCCACACACAACCACATGTTGGGCCCACATGGGCTGCAAGAATCCAGGATTCAAACCATCCACCTACACACACAAACATAACAGCACACACACGCGCAAAACACAAGACAGCACCTAAATACACACACCAGCAGCCAAACTCCACAGGCACATCCAGCCGTTCTATCTCGGTCCCTCACACATACACTAACATGCACACACACCTACACACAAGCACACCACCCCACATAGTGAATGCTTATGTTCATATGCACACTCTTCAAGGCTCTGGACTGAGGATGCGGGGATTTCCAGCCTGATGCTGCACAGCTGTGGGACAGCACCCAACTCACCGCCAACCTGACGCAGAGTGATGACCTCACCAAATGGGAGTAACTGAAAAAACAAACTGCACACAGTCAGATAAAGGACTTTTCCTCTATGCTTTATTATGAGGACTAAACACAAGATACATATGAAGCATTTTCTTTCTGATTGTGCTGCAATGAAGCACATAGAGTTTTTAAAATGTCTAGCTGTGACACTTAGAAGTTTTCATTTTTGCACATCTTATATATTTTCCTAAATTCCTAAATTTTGCAACATAAATTTACTATAAAAAGATGATTAATCAGCAAGTATTTAGCTGATGAAACATTTATTACCTCAGGAGGTGCCCGGTGCTTATCATCTGCCTAAATGATGGTGTCAGGACAATATACACACTTCTTGAAGCTTGGTGTTTTTGACATGAACCAGTTTGAAAAATGGGGGCAATCAGCTAATGCAAGTGCTTGATAGTGAGCTCATTTAGGAAGCTTATTTCACTGTGACATTGTAAGGATGCTAACTGTGCCTATCAACAAATATTGGTGGAAAACAAAATGTGGCTACCATTAAACCAATGGTGCATTCATGTCACATTCATAGACACCAATGTTGTCTATGAATGGAAAGGACGATAAGCCAAGATGAAAAAAAAGGTATTTTGCCAAATCTGTGGCACATTTACATTGATGTAAATTGTGTAGTTTCTCTGATAGATCAATATAACCTGAAACATCTGCTGATTACATTAAAATGAATATCTTTTCCTGCTCAGTGGGTAAAAAGAGTAACGCTGCAGTTACACAAGGGAAAACAGTGGTTAGAGACAGTGGCACAACTAATATTTCTGTGAGCAGGTGCAATAAATACGTGATTTCATTGCCTTTAAAATAGTTTCTTTTTTTTCTGCAATCATTACAGTCAGTTGCCATTCTCAGTAATCAGATGGAGTCAATCGGCAATCAGTCTGATCTCAGTTTGTGGTGCCAATGATTTGACTAGGTAACGCTGTGTTACCAGTATAGTGAAGCCGTTTCTGTTTGGGACACAGTTTTGACTTTATCTCTGCAGTTTCTCCATTTGTGCAATAAAAATTAAACTAAATTTCCACTCCTAAAAAACCTGTAGGCCACTCAGCTATTCTCCGGAAATCAGTTGATTACAAGGCAAGTAAGCCAGAGGAAGAAACACAATTAATGTGTATTTTCTCTTCACCTGTTGAGATGACTGAAAAAGCTTTGTAAAGCAAGTAATAATTTAACTGTAACTGTAATGTGATTATGGAATTTATTACAATAACATGTTAAACTACTGTCTTACAGAAAAATGTAATGTGATTACAGTAACACATTTCAAAATAACACAACGCTGATGGTATGTAAAAAATCGCAAATCTATTACGTTGTCTTATCTTCATACACAGAGATTCACATTATCTACTCCAGACAGAACCTCATAAAACTGAAACATAAATTTCTCCACAAACAGTGACGTAACTGCTGCAGAGCAGTGATTTAACTGCAAAGTAACATAGGAGCTTAGCAGCCTTGCGGTTGCAAAAAACATAACCAGAATACAACCATCTGACTCAAGTCCCCAACTTACGCTGTCCCAAGTCAGCCCACTATTGTTTGAAGCAGTGAGGCCCACTACACGTTGCCTCATGTCATGCAACATGTGCACTTAAGCGTGTTGATGGTGTTACAAGCTTAATGTGTGGGCATCTGATTGGTTGCTCCAAATTCAGTAAAATCACTGAATAACCACCAGTTTGTCGTAGACACAAGGAGGTTGTTGTCCTGTAGTTACTCTAGTGTGACTGAGCCATGAAGTGCACAGCAGATGGATATTCAGTGGACATATTTATGAGCCTGTGTCTGACACTTTACATCTCTCGCTCCTTTTGGACAGTACTGGATACCAGCGTACCTACCCTGAGAGCTTTCCCAGGTTAATAAAAAGAATATATTGTGTTGTGAAATGGGAAGAATTATAAGTGAAATGGGAGAGTGGGAATAACATGTTGCCTCCCCTGTTTGCTTCAAGTATTGACTGCTGAGTTTTCTCATGGAGGTTGTGTTGATGATTTTTAGCATCTATGTCAGCAGTAGAGTCCTCAACAGCCAGATGAACCACTAGCTGCATAATATTTCACCCTTATTCATGTGCAAGTCCTGTAACTAAACTTTAAATGGGACTTTCTTTGCAATTAATGGTGAATGGTGAACATATGGCAGAAAAAGCAGCGATTAATGAGTTTGAAGTCTACGGAGACAGATGCAGAGGTGGCGATGACTTACTTACTAAATATTAAAAATTAGAGAGTAGATAGGACAGACTGGGTGTTGCCTATTTGAGCTGGACTCAAGAGATGAACAAAAGGGAAAGGGGTTACCATGAAAAGAAAGCTCACCCTGACCTCTCTGCTTTGCTGATCCCTGAAAAGCTAGTTCAGATTTCAGCCAAATCAAGTGTAAATGCATTCAAAACAGAAATAAGCTCTTAGTTTGGTATGCACTTTGACCAATCAGTCGTCTTTTGATTTCTCAACTTTTACAACACAGTGCTTCTTGGGCTTATTCAGCATGTTTTCATTTCTTCCATTCGCTGCAGTGCTGTTATGTGTTCAAACTCAAAGAGCTGCCAGAAACAATTTAAGTACTCACACATGTCCAGTGCTGGCTCAACATGTCCACCTCATTATGGGTTGCTTAACAGTTTCACAATGTGTGCAGTTCAAACCTGATCACCATCTGTCTGTGTTACTTTTCTTTGACTAATTCAACAAGTAAATGCTCAAGGTTTCAGTTCAGATTAAAGGTTACGGCACTGCTAGATTGCCACTGAATACACTATAAATCAATGAGGTCACTCACTGTTTGATCTTCTTGTCACCAAAACACTCTAGAAGTTAGAACTTCTAAACATGGAAAACAAATTTAAAATGTCATGTTATGTATCAGATAATTGTTGAAGTTACAGGCAAATATATATGAGAATTGCACACTTTTCTAGGCCTGATATTGCAGTGGTTAAAAGTTTTGCCACTTTTTAAACATGAAGCATAAAGCACTTTCACTTCACAGCCTTGACTGGAGGAATCAACCATTTTTTGTTCTCTTTCTAGAAAACCAATCTGACACAAGCACTCAGTAGTGAAGGTGAATTCTTCTCAGGTTTACCTCAGAATGAGATGCAAAAACAAGACATCTGGTCTGAATGCAATTCTTATTTCCTCTCCATTCATAGGTAATCAACATCTAATTTCAACGAGTTTACAAGTGTTCCAAAGTTTAATGAAAGAGAGAGAAAACAGGGGACTGGAAAGTGGGTGCACCAAAAAAGGTCCTCTCTAAAATATTCCAGAAGTAGTTGTTAAAATCAATGATATATGAGAATCCCCAGTGGTCAAATATTCCCTTTAACCTTCATTTTTTCCCCCCAAATAAAGCCCATTCAGTGGACAAGACTGAGGATGCACAGGGGAGCTTTTAAGCGCGAAGCATTCTAACCATCTGAGGCAGTATGGTGTGAAAACAAGTACAAAAATATGACCAACAAACATTCTACCACAAACTCTTTGTGTTTCAAATGGACTCTGTCAAAATGTCGGTTTGATCCCAAACTTTCTCCACATCACACCATTTAGCAGCCATTAGGAACGGCCATGGTATTGATCAAAGTGGTTTTTGGGGAAACTTGAAGAACCCATTGTTGTCTTTGGCCAGCAGCTTCACAGAACATTGGGAATAAAGCTCAGTCTGGAGAATCCATTGCCACTCAACATCAATAACCTCAGGAGACAGAGTGCAAAAGAGCTGGGTAGAACAGCTGAGTCAGAAGAACATACCAAGACTGTTCACAGTGGCTGCTTAAATAGACTGAGGAAATTAAAAAGGGTTATGTGACAAAGTACTTAAATACAAAAACGGAGAAATTAAACCTATAAAGACTCATAATGTTTCTTATCTCCTTACAGCATTTTCTAATGTTTTATTTGATTCTGTTTTCTTGCTTAAATTCCTTTTAACATTTTATTGGAAAAAAGTGAAAGAAAAATCTGTAAGATACTTTTGCTCTTAACTAAAAGAACAGCTAACATTTTTGAAAATATTTATTTCTAGGTTTGGAACAATACTAGTTACTGGATAAAATGAACAGAATTTTCCTTTGCTCTAAGAAAAAACACAAATATGATGGTTAGCATCACTTAGCATAAAGGCTTAGCATGATTAGCAAGTCATGTTCAAATGTTATGAGCACAATTTCTTGCTTTCTTCACTGTATCTTATAGCCTGCAAAGATCTTATTGCCAGTACTACAAAGCAGGATTTATCAAGGTAACTTAAGTTTTAACCCAGGTTTTAGTCTGTCTTTTAGTAAGAATTTTTATATCACTACCTATGTTGCAGATCTAACTTGTTGGGTACAAAATTGCCACCTACCAACAAATAAGTTCTTGCGAAAATGTACTTTGATAGCTAGATTTAGATACTTTGGGTTTAGCCCAATAGCTTCTGTTAGTGAAGCCAGATAATGAAAGATATCCTGTGTATATACAGTCAACTTTTTGCCACTTCATGTTTTATTCAGATCAAGAAACTATTTATGAGCTTATATGCTGATTTTGTTACATGTTTGGAGACAGTCTTACTCTTATTCAGTGCTTTGAGCCTTAAAAGTGAGTTTCACAAACTGGCTTTTGTACAAGAAAGTTATTTCCCAACTGTTTTATGTACTTTGTCTTGGCTCCTATAATACAAATAGACCTTTTGTTTGCACCTCTGGTTTTACAGTTATGACAGACCTGTCTGATGTGCAAGTGTAGTTTATAATGTGTGTCATGTGTTTGCCTCATGTTGCTTAGTATGTGATAATATAAATAGTTGAGGCTGGCTTTACTGGGTGAATAGGCAGATTGTTTTTGGTTCTATATTCACAATGACTTTTCCCATATTCAAGAAGACCCGTGCTGACTGAACTTTTGTTTCACCTTATTAAGCAAGCTTAAGATTATGGGCCTGCAGCTATTGGAATGTAGTCTTATTGTATAAATCTGCAACGTTTAATTTGAAACATTATAACAAATACATGAGTCATCGTAATTACAGTAATATCAACAAAAAAGACCAACCTCAATGGATGTAGCATCCACACTGAAGAAACTTGCTTTGGCACTGAGCATTGCCAGGAGTGATAAATGGGAAGTCGAGTGAATTGGGTATCATGAAGTGTTTGGCCACATGTTCATCTTACATGTATTGTTGTTTTTAAATAACATTTCGCTATATGAATTTTATATGATTACTTTATAGAGTTATAATATAGTGAATTCAATAAAGTTTTGGAAATTTGAACTGTTTGTGTTTAACAGTGCCACCTACAAGAAAACAACATGCAGAACAATAATTTAACCAGTATTCCAATGTTATTTTAGTCATTATTTAGTGAGAGCCAAACGGTCACAGTTTGATGTGTATTTATGATAACTGATGTAACTTTTCACAGTCAAGTACAAATCACTGTTATTAAAAACAAAAACAAAAAAAATCTGCATGTTGCCCGAACCATAGTTTTCTCTCAAAGACAGATGTAACAGAGAAAACATCTTTTCAACAAATCTGAATCTGTGGCTTTTGCTTGTATTGTTCTGATGAAGCCGTGCACTTTTCCTGCTTGTGAACAAAACTGCACAGAAATCCGCAGGATTTTTACTGGAAAAACAAATACGGATGGATCCGTGTGCATGTTGTGGCCTATTTCACTGAATGGAATTCAAGTCAGACAACATTGGTGGTCTCTACTTGGTGTCGTATATGGGGTAAAAACATGCTTGTTTCATTCCAGTGCTGAGATAAAAGAAACTTGACCTACTGTCATGTCCCGAGGCTGCAAGTTATTTACATGTCTCTGTTTGTTAAGGAAAAACACTGCAGGAGATGGTGACTGATAGGATTCATCCACTGACAGAGTCTGAAGCATGTTTCACCTGCGCAGTAGGAAACTACTGCAGTACCAAGAAGGAAGCTGTTGTTACTTGCATGAAAGCCTCAGATACTCTTACTCAGAAATCACCCTGTGATTATAAAATTATTTATAAAATCTTGGTATTTTCTACCTGCTTTCAAGCTTCCTCTCCCCTACAGTAAGCCATTAACACTGAGTCATGCCTCATTCATAACACTGTTAAATGTGACCTAACAGAGTCATCCTAGCTTAATAATAGTTGTGGAGGAGACATGCAGAGGCCCACCAGCTTTTAGGTTTTGTTTCATGTTTGCTAGTTACTTCAGTTCTTCTAACGCATTTTGACAGTTCCCGAGGAATGGGAGAGAATTGAAGTCAGCTGTGGTTAATATCAATAATCTGCTGTGGGAATAAATTAGCACAGTGCGTTCTGTTAAGGTCAAGAATGAAGATATGAGAAAAAAAAAAAAACAAAGTGTCACGAGTTCAAAATATTGGGGATGGATACAGGAGGAAAACCAAAATAACAACACTGGTCCGGCCGGGTCAAGTCAAACGATGATTTTAATGCACACGTGTGGGAGATGGGACACTGTACGCAGACAGCACCAGATCTCTCTCCGAAAACCACACAACAATAGTTTTTATGAACATCAGGGTATTGGAACGCCCCCTCATGCGTAAAGTAGGTACAATACAATCAATGTTGACAACTTTTAACACATTAAAAGAACATCTTCTTCTTCCCGAGGCCAGATCCTTCCCAGTAATCTTCTAACTCTGCTTATCCCCTGGAACAAACAGTCTCTCCTGCAAGCAAAATCAAACAGCTACAAGACCTTGCAAACTCTTATTTAAATGTTTGAACTCTCCCCTCTACATGAGTTTAACTGCTGCTTGTGTGTGTGCGTGTGTGCCTCGACCTCAGCATTCACTCTGTCTATAAGGACAGAGGCCAACTCAGCATGTGTGCAATAACCTAACTGAAACCATACATGTAATATGTTGAATAAATGTTCTAATCAAATGCCACTACTCAAAGCTTAATAAAAGAATATAAATGACTAAAGGATAATGATGAATAACATGATATATGTGTTTTGTAAGCGTGTTCTTTCTATAGCTCAAGATCCTTAACACAATAGATTGTTCAGTCCTCGCGCCGAACAAAGTTTCCGACCCTCCACTGGTTGACCGAGCCCCCTCATTGGCAAGCACAAAAAATACAATGCATGTGTATACAAAGGATTATCACTGCACCTGTAATAGAAAATGTTAATATGGAATCATGACAATACCTGTAATACAAGTTGTAACATAAGGCCGACAGCCTAAAGAAATTCTCTAATGAAGTAACACTTAATGATGATGATGATACATAAATGAACTAATGAGTAATTATTGCCAATACACACTACTTAAAGGTTAACAAAAGATATATCTAAATAAAGGATCATAAAATAACATGATGTAAGTGTCTTGTAAGCATGTGCGGCCTTCTACGCTCTGCGTCACTTCCCTCAATAGATCAGCCAGACATCCCGCTGACTGTAGCTTTTAACCCTTACTGACGTGAGCACAACTCCATAATAAGCACCAAGCGGCAATATGTATAAAGATGATCATGGTTACACCTGTAATGAAAGATTATATGATTATACCAACACCTGTAAATAGAAGATTAACATGAGGTTATAACGATCACTGTAATACAAACGTTAATGTAATGTCAGTAGCTTCAATAAATGCTTTAATGCAATGCTTATTATATGATTCTGATGTAATGATAAAATAACAGTAAAATATCTCTTCTCATTCCCTCTATTGGATAACATCCAGAGGTCACCACAGTTATTGCCGTGTCACACCCTCAACCTACACAGCCACTTCCGTGTCCATCACCGGCATCATGGACATCGGAGTAATCACTCCTGGGTCCACCGCCCTCATAATTACCTTTTCCAGCAAACCTCTGGCACAAGGAATGAGACAACAACCACATGTGACCAAAATACCCACCAGAACAGAGAAGGAAAGCATGACCGAGACCACAACCCCTTTCCACCGTCCGAACACCGAGGTCAGCCAGCCCCCCAGCGGATTATGAATCCCCGAGTGTTCATGCATGGTTGTAGACAGACTCTTCAGGGCCTCCAGAGCTCGAGTTACTGACCCATCTGGAGCCGTGTTCTGCTCCGCTAACCCCTCCATGGCGTCTCTGAGACCTCGCGTTTTGTTCTCGCCCACGGTTCGATTTCACTAAGTGGTGCTTCGGATGGTGCTGGGCTGGCATGACCCCCGTGCTCAGACAGTTTGTGTGGGCCGGTCTGCAACAAATAAACCAAAAAACATACAACTGTGATTAATAGCATAACCGACATCAAACATATGATACTAAGTAATATCTTGATAATTTGTGTCCCAGTTATCTTTGTCTCTTTTCTGATCATTCCACACTGTAAAATGTCTTAATTTTTAATTTGATGGCTTCATACCATTTTCTTCTTGATCTTGTAGATGTTAATTTGAAACATTTTCATTTTTCCATTTGCTTCACATTTAGTGTACATCACCTGCACTTCAATTAACGGTCTCCAAAATCTGTATCTGTGGCAGACTTTTCTTCGGGTCACCACTAAATAGCACAGCAGACCTGTGTCGTCAATACATCCAGACAGCTTAGTTTAGTTCAGCAATATAAAACAATTAAAATCACATTTAAAGCTCTGAAGGATAATCTTTCTACAGAAATAATAGCCGTGTTGGATGGCACAATGGTTAGCACTGTCTCCTCACAGCCAGAAGGTCCTGGATTAAAATCCAGCCTGGGGCCTTTGTGGTGAGTTTGTGTGCTTGTGTGGACTGTGGGAAACCACAGTCACAAGACATGCAGTTAGTTGCCTTAATTGGTGATTTGAAATTGTTCATAGGTGTTAATGTCTGCCTGCATTAGCACTGCAAACAATTGGTCAATCAATCCAATCCATCAATTTTATTTATATAGCACTTTTAAAAACAACAACTGCTGACCAAAGTACTGTACAAAAAAATAATCAGATAAAATTTAGAATGAGTGTAAAATAAAAGATAAGAAAATAATAAGAATAAAATAATGACAGACTCATACAGAATTAAAAGCCAAAGAGTAAAAATGGGTCTTTAAACGAGTTTTAAAAGTATCCAGTGTTGGAGAGGTCCTGATATGTAAAGGCAGTTTATTCCACAGTTTCTGAGCAGTCACAGCAAAAACCTGATCTCCTCTGTGTTTTAATCTAGACCTAGGGACACCTAGAAGCATTTGGTCCGCAGACCTCAAAGATCTCGCCGGAGTAAACCAATTTAAAAGATCAGAAAGATATAAAGGAGCTAGTCCATGCAATGGTTTAAAAACAAGTGTCAAGATCTTAAAATCAATTCTAAAACTTACTGGCAGCCAGTGTAGCGAGGCAAGTATAGGAGATATGTGCTCTCACTTCTGCTTGCCAGTCAGAAGCCTTGCCGCAGCATTTTGAACCAGCTGTAGTCGGCCAAATGATGACGAAGTAACACCAGAGTAGAGACTGTTGCAGAAGTCGAGGCGAGATGGAATAAAGGCATGGATTGCTTTGGTAACCTATGAGAGGGTTTACCCTGCTTCTTAGTATCTAAAGAAATGGATAGAACAGCATTGTGAAAGTTTGTAAATGCTGTGCTGTGAGTAGCTGAAGGTAGGACAGAATGACAGTTTCCATTAAACAAAAACCTGCACTGTATTATTTTCATCAGCATACTACTCACAGCATCACCAGGTCCTCTTGTGCCTCACCTGCTAATGTGCACTGCTTTTTAGTAATTATGGCCCACTGAGTAAATCTAGAGTTCTTCCAGCCACTCTTGTTCGCTTCCACAGACCAAAGATGAGCATGTTAGGTTTATCGATGATTGTACATTGGACAAGAATGTGATGTACACTTGCATTAATCTATGGTCAAAATCTTACTTGTAGTATGAAGTGTTTTGAGTGGTCAGCAAGACCCCTATTTCACCTATTTCCACAGTTTTTTTATCACCAGAAAGTGCACACAGCACCAGTGACGTTAGCATGATGTTCATTCCAAATCTTTTGTTTCTCCTAGTCAAGACTTATAAAGGCTTGGTCTTAAAATCCGAGCCATGTCTTTATCTCCAGTTTCCTGTGTGACATAAATAATCAGTCCAGTTGTTTCTATGTAATTACTATTTCTTCAGAGTTTAGAGGCTTTGTTGTACCGTAATGTTGCCAAGTTATGCCCCTCATTTTTTTTCATATTGTTTTTAGTAACAGTGCAGCAGATGAGATCAGATGGAGGTTAGGGAGTATGACATGTTTGTTAGATTGATGAATTTATTTCCAGGAAAACCGCTCTGCCATCCGGAGTGTAATGCCTCTACAGACTGTTTATTTTCCAAGATAAAAATAGAGGAATGTTGTTTTCTTCCTGCTCGTTCCAAGTGCTCAACATTTTTTTAGAACACACCATAAAAACTAGACAGTTCACCCAGCAGGCGGCATGGCCATGACCTCTTAGCTGTCAGCGTCACTGGAAAATGTTTTTGGAGCTATGGTTTATTGTTTGATGTCCTACAAGATTTAGATCTTTAGTTGTACTGTAATAGCCCATTTTGGCTAAATTAGCATGCTGTTTAACCATATAAAGTCTGAACTGTGAAATAATTCATTCAATAACATTTGTTTTTAATTAATTAAATATCAGTTTGCTTATATGTATTTTCATTTTTATCATTTTGCTACACCTGTCATCTCACAATTTGTTTTTTCTTAACAGAAACATGTAATAGGGTTTGGATTAAAAATAAAACCCCACATTTGGCGTTACACTGTGAGGAATCTTGGAGTCGTTTTTGACCAGGATATGTCCCTCAGTGTGCATATTAAACAAATATGTCAGACTGCTTACCTGCATTTCTCAATATCTCTAAAAATATATCTAAAATTAGAAACATCCTGTTCAGAGTGATGCTGAAAAAGTAGTTTGTGCATTTATTGCTCCTGGGCTGGACTATCGTAATGATTTATTATTAGGCTATCATAAAGACTGAAAAGCCTTCAGCTGATCCAAAATGCTGCAGCAATAATACTGACAGGGACAAGAATGAGAGCATATTTCTCCCACACTCGCTTCTCTCAGTTGCACCCTGTGAAAATCTGAATCCAATTTAAAATCATGTTCCTTACATCCAAAGTCTTGAATAATCAGGCTCCATCTCATCTGAAAGCTGTCCTACTTATTGCATCACACCAGTGGAGCACTTTGCTCTCAAAATGGGAGACAGAGCCTTCAGCTTTTGAGCCTGTTCCTGTGGAACCAGCTCCCAGTTTGGATCTGCGAGACAGACACCCTGTCTACTTTTAAGATTAGACTTTTTGACAAAGCATATAGTTATTGCTGGATCAGGTGACCATCCCTTAGTTATGCTGCAATAGGCTTGGACTGCTGGGGGATTCCCATGATGTACTCAGTGTTATTCATCATACACCTCTTTTCACTCATTATGTGATTATACATTACTTGGCATTTAATCATGAGTTATTATTAATTTCTGGTTCTTTCCACAGCATGCCTTTGTCCTGTCTCCCTCCATTCATCCCCAACCGGTCATAGGAGACAGCTTCCCCTCCCTGGACCTGTTAAAAGGAAGTTTTTACCTTCCCACTATCAGCAAAGTGCTTGTTCATAGGAGGACATCTTTTAGGGTTCCTCTTTTTTCTCTATTTTATATTTGGTTCTTCACCTTACAATGTAAAGCCTCTTGAAGCAAGTGTTGCTGAGACTTGGCGCCATATAAATAAATTTACATTGAGTAAAACTGAATTGAATATGTGTGCATCTTTTCAAAGCAATGGGACTATTTACACAAGAACCACTGCCATATCACGTAAGAAGTTAATCATGTTAAGTGGTTTTCTATACAGTTTAACCAAGAAAGAGAAAAATTCCATCTGCAGTTACCTTTGCACCAATATCAATGACTTTGGTTGGCAAATTTCATACTGCCATTTTTTCAAGAAAAGAACAAAATAATTTTTTCATGCATCTTATCAGGATAGCATACCAACTTTGCAAGCAATAAATACTGTTACCTTGGAAAAAGCATAACATTTTGTTAAGGGAGAGCCTGAGTTTTATTTTGAATACTAACAGTTTAATAAAAGCGTGCACGACCAAAGTGCATTCGAAAAAAAGGAAGAAAAATGTTTGTTTTTCCATTGCTGCAGCACACAGTGTCGGAGACTGCACTACTTAGAAGTGATCTTGTTTTAGTTAAGATAAAAGAAAAATGAATAAGAGACGCCTGAAGAGATCTAAAAAAAGAAGAATTAATTTATTAGTTTTCATGGAACACATGAACTCACAAGAATTTCCTCTCCTCTATTAATCTCGTCTAATGAGTCTGCACAAACACACAAATGCACAGCGGTACCAGACGTGAGTCAATACAAGAGAACTCTCAACATGGAGTTTCAGTTACAGCCGGGTGGAGCTGAATACTCGATGAAGTCAAACAAATATAATTACCTCATAAGATCACACAGTCGACTTGGTGATTGGCCAAATAGTGAACGGCATTTCACTCCTCATATGTCATTTAGTCTTTAGATTTGAAATCATTTTAGTCTACTCAGTTACTTTGTGCACTGGCAGTTACAACTACATGCTAACAAAACAAAAAAACAAAAAAAAGAACAAGGGCTTGTTTTTTGGGGTGTTTTTGGGGGTGTTTTTTTTTTGGGGAGGGGGGCAAACAGCTGTCACTCAGCACCACCACATTTGGCTCCCTGCGACTTTCCTCTTTACCAAACTGAGAATTCAGTTAAAGGGTCACTGTTGTAACACACTGGAGGAGATCCAACACACATCTCAGACCCAGTGCAAGTGGTCAGGCTTCCAGGAAGTTATCTAAAAATAGCAGCTGCGTGTTAACCCAGGAAACAACCACGAAGCACGGTTTTGCCAAATAGAGAGGCATGAGCTGATAATGTTGTGATAATGAAGTGGTGGTTGTGATTTAGACATTAGAAGGTAGGAAGTTGAAACCTAAAGCAATCTCAAGTCCTGCTGTTCACTGATTTGTTCTTATATCTGGATTTCACACGAGAAGAAATCAGATTCACAATAAACCAAATTTCTAGCCTCTTCTCGTGGACTCCTCCAACATTAACACTATTCTTAGTCACATCAGTAACATCACTGTTTTCGACTATAGCTATCCAGTGTACATTTTCCAGTGCTAGCTATTCAATATTTCTTAGGCATATGCAAACAGTAGGAAAGTGAAGTCAGTGAAGCGGCTACATTTTCCTTTTCAGGAAACCCCATCCCTGATGACATGGGTTAGATCCATGTCATGTGATCTAAAGATAGATAGATAGATAGATAGATAGATAGATAGATAGATAGATAGATAGATAGATAGATAGATAGATAGATAGATAGATAGATAGATAGATAGATAGATAGATAGATAGATAGATCTAGACGTTTTTTCGTTTGTAACCCCTTATTTCAAATTCCAAATGAATATTCACAATTCAACGTTATATAATCCCACAGTATACATGTTTAGCTACACACAAATCTACACTCATATACAATACACACTTAAAACAAAGCTCCCAGACCAAAACAGCAAACTACATTTTTACATTGGCCAAACACCCAGGTGTCAGGGTCTCCCTAGCTTGGGAAGGAATTAATTTTACCAAAAAAAGTGAGATAACTTGTTCAGTTTTCACTAGAATAACTGCTCTTATGTCTCATCTTTGAAAGCTGTTAATCAAACCACAGTGTGGTTTAGTGTCCTTTTTGAACTCTTGAACTTGTTGCAGAAGATGTTTTGTAGAAAGGTGTGGCTCTTTCTGGATCAGTGTAACAAGATCGTTTGGCAGGACGCTGATATTTGAATAGTAAGTGCAATTAACCATGCAAGACACAAAAAAACATGAGTGATGAAACTGGTGATGTAAGTGGCTTTGGGTTGTGCTTAAGAGAGAGAAAGATCTATAACTTTCAGTGTGTGGGAAGGGGAGCGTGTGAGAGTCTCAGTGCAGTAAAAAAAACATTCGGGGTTGCAGATGAGGCGTGACAGGACTGACAGCAGTGGGACTCTTTGTTATTAACAGCAACTAATAAAATATTAACATATTTTCGACCCTACCCCTGCAGGCTTTGCACTCACATGTTCACATACCTATATATCATATACGCAATGACTGAGACCATTAGTCCATCAGTTGCTGTGCTGTGAGTGGATAAATATGCCAAACACAGAAGCAGATGGGGTGACCAAAGGTCCTGACATTAGGAGGGATAGGTACTCCCTAGGTGTTACAGAAAGTTTTGCAGACCTACATCTATGTTTTATCTGTCTCCGCTCACATAGGGGCATATCATGAATATGTGGAATTACTGGTAATGTTGGCTGTTTATGCTCATGTGTGTGCTATTGTTGGTCAAGACTTTTTGACCTCCTATTTTTTTCCCGCTTCCTCCTCTGTAGGTTAAATTTTTACTTATAAATATTCAGCCTATGAGAACCAAAAGCTGTTGGCTGTGTTTGTTAAATTTTCACAGCTCTTTGCGCATGGCACCATAAATCTCTAACAGTTTGATTAGTGTTAAAGTGATGGGTTTGGGTTGAGTCACCTAAGGTTTTAGAGCCAAGTATTGCTTTAAGCCTGGTGGCCCTGTGTGGAGGTCCTGGCAGAAATAGAATAGAGGTGAGAACCGGCCCGTCTGTCAGGCTGCTTGTCTGATTAAAGTTGTCAGGGTCATGAATTGCCTTGACCTGACTGTTTACCTTGACAGGGTCTACTGGGGCTTGGTCCTCTCTCTCAGATTGAAATTGACCCATACTTTTGTAATCACTGTCTGGTAAACAAGCACAAATATCTCTACACACACACACAGACAGAATGTGTGTTACGGCTTCTTTGCCTGTCCATTTTAGATGTCATTTTAAAATTTTATTGTTTGCTTTTAAAATTGTACACAGCCTGGGAAATGGGAGACTTTATGGGATGCACACAAATCATCCCACGAAGGTGTCTCAGATCAGGTGACCACCACACCTCGTTGTGCACGTGTGAAGACTGGAGTTGCCCCTTCATATTAGGCTCTCCAACAGGTTTTTAAGATTTGATTAGATGAAACTTTAGTAATCCCTTGGATGCGCTCCTCAGCGAGATTCAGTTTCCAGTGGCACATAACAGAAGTTGCATGTTGCAGATACAATAAAGGGGAATGAGAGTAAGGATATAAGCATAAATATACCATATATACACCTATACACATATATAAATACAGAATATATAATAGGGATTAATAGGAATATCAGTGGATTGCACATTTGAGTGAGTCTATTCACAGTGATTATTGCAGAGTCAAATATAAGAAAAAATTTTGCGAATATTGCACAGTGAAAAAAAGCACTACAGCTCAGTTGTTCCCGCCCTCCTTTGTCCTCCTGTCTCCCCTCCCTCTCCCCTCCCTCTCCCCTCCAGTGAGGAGTTAAACAGTTTGATGGCGTGTGGGACAAAAGAGTTTTTAAGTCTGTTGGTTCTTGACTCTGGGAGACGCACCCTGTAGCTTAATAGGCTCCTCAGATTATTTACGACCGTGTGCAGAGGATTTCCAGCATTGTCCATAATGTCCAGCAGTTTCTTTAATGTCCTTTTCTCTGCCACTGTCACCAGTGTCCAGCTTCATGCCGACCACAGAGCCAGCCTTCCTGATTAGTTTTTCCAGCCTGGATGAGTGTTTCTTTGCTGTGCTGCTCCCCTAGCACACCACAGCATAGAACAGTACCACCGACGAGTAAAACATCCTCAGGAGCTTCCTGGAGGTCTTAAAAGACCTCAGCCTCCTGAGGAAATGCAGCCTGCATCTGCCTTTTTTATACAGGTGCTGCGTATTGCATGACCAGTCCAGTTTGTTGTCCACCCACAGCCCGAGGTACTTGTATGTGCTGACCACCTCCACCTCCTCTCCGTCTATCTGAACTGGCAGTGGACCTGGTCTGGACCTCCCGAAGTCCACAACCAGTTCCTTGGTCTTTGAAGTGTTGAGTTGCAGGTGGTTTGTGTGACTCCACGTGACAAAGTTCCTCACCAGACTCCTTTACTCCTCTTCCTGATCATCCCAGATACACCCCATGATGGTCGTGTCCTTCGCAAACTTCCGAGTATGGCATAATTCAGAGTTATAGCAGAAGTCAGAGGTGTACAGGGTGAAGAAAAGAGGGGACAGCACAGTTCCCTGTGGTGCCCCTGTGCTGCTGACCACAGTGTCAGATGTGATTTAAATCACATTTAAAAACATTTTCTCCAAGGCATTTTAGCAGTAGTGAGTTAGCAGTCTCTAATCAGTTTCAGTAAAAAAAAATTGTTTTTTCTGTTATTCTTTCCTGGCTTCAAACAGGATATGTTTTTTGTACAGTGCAAGGTCTTTCCCAACTTTCTGTCCATAATATCAGCCACTCTGCTGCCAATGGACTTATCCCTGTTTGTGATTGATCAGATCCTACTTACACCACCCCTTTCATGTGAACACAAGTTAATAACCAGCTTTGTGTGACTACTTAGCCTGATTGCCACTGTTAGGCTAACTGAAGTCAGACAGCGAAAAGCTATCCTTAGTATATCAAACTTCCTCCATAATACAAGCCCCAGGGTCACCAAGGCCAACAACAAACAAAAAAGGTGCTATTTCTAAAAAGACGAAAGACGAAGTGCTTCCTCACAGAGGGTTTGAGGTATAATTGTTGGGGTTGAATCTCTATTATTGTACCGTCTTTACCTTACATTACGAAGCACCTTGCCGTGACTGTTGTTGTGATTTGGTCCTACTGAAATAATATTAAAGCAAACTGAACTGAATTACCTAAGCAACAATTACAGACTGTACTCTGCAGTCCATGGCTATCCAAAAGGGTAATTCAGAATGACATATCAGAAACTCCCTAATGAGCTTCCTTTATGTTGCAGGCAGATTAAAACAAATACAAAACAAAAACAGGAACTCAGCATAACAGGTCTGCAACAGGCCAGTTTCCAATTATGCCACACAAACCTCAAAGCACTAAGGGCTAGATATGCAGACCCACGGACAGCAGATGCTGTTCAGCTGTGGCATTTAGGTGTGAGGAAGAACAGACAGCAAACTGTGGCAGATCTGTAATACGGAGAGAAAGAGGCATTTTTCCTGAAGGCCAAAAGCCTGATGGACTTAATCATTTGAAGGAAAATGAGAATATAGGATCATATATGTGGGTTGCAAGCAGCATTCATTTTAATTGATGTATTATAAAAGTTGTCAAATAAGTTTTTTTAAAGTTTTTTTATTAATTTTTTGTTTGTTCGATTATTTCCAGTTTGTAAAGCTTTTACTTTACAGATATTGAAATATAATTAATATAATATGTATATCATATTTTCAGACTTTATGGCTTTGCACCAACTGTGAGACCTGAATGGGCTCTTATTGTACAATCCATTAAGAGCCACTTGTTTTACCAAACCAAAGAGAAGAAAAATGATGTATTTGAATTTATTTAGGTATACCCATCGTCACTGAATATAATTATAACTTAATTATAACTTCTTTGTACATGTGCTGAGAATTGACAAAGCATATTAACTTGTAATTCTGACTTACTACCCCATAATCAGGCAAGAGATTACATCATTTAATGCAATAAATGAGTTTACCTATCAGTCTTAACTTGCACCAGTAAATATAAATTTTACTATTTTTTTACTATTTTTTTAAATTTCAAGAAACCAGACATACGTGTTTCACAGTGTTCGCTATTTTTGAATGTTTGCAGAAAATATACTCAGTTTATCGTTAAGATAAAACAACAGAAAGAAAAATGTTAAAAAGCTCCAAACTGTACATCTGTACATTGTAGAAACTGTATTTCAGTTCAAACAATCCACACCACAGAATCCAGCATGTGTCCACGTGTGAAAGATTGAATGATAAACAAGACTGCAGCGAGGCAGATACTGTAGCTTTTACTGCTACTGTTGAGCAGTAAAAGTTATGTGATCACATGCAATAAATAAAGAGCAATAATTCCATATTCCAAGTAACTTTGCCCACAGGATTGTGGAATTTTTGCAGCTGACCCATAAATAACCATGAAAAGGGGACAACTGTGTATTCAGTAATTTAGCCTTCTTGTTTTCTCTGCAGCTTTTTTTTCTCCTCTCAGTTTTGTTCTTGTGACTTCCCTCCCCTCTCGCCCACTTTAAATTACAGACAGATGATGTCTCTCCCCTCGGGCTCTAACAGTGGCGAGCCTTGAAGAGAGCTGTTTATGTTTATTTATACAGCAAAACTGCAGACACGCACATGCACACTCATATTCAGAGCCCATTTTAACCTCTTTCTTTAAGCTCTTTTAATATGCTTAACATGATTTACTGGAAGCCCTCTAGTCTTAAACGGCTGCAGAGGTTTAGGAGGGAAAAATTCAGAGGAAATTTCTACAGGGGAAAACGCCCAACCCAAAGAATGGCCTGGCCTGAAGAAGGCATAAAAGACTTTTGGACTTGAAGGACATAGAAATGTGAGTTTTGGGTTATGGACTATAAATTGAAGAGGAACATGTGGCAGATCCAGGAATTGTTTCGTCATCTCTGTGTAAAATCTTCCTTGAGATGAAATAAATTTTGACAAGAGCCATGGTTCACCATGCTGAGCTACTGTAAATCCGTCACCCATTACACCTTAGATTTACAGCAGGAGCACTCAGTGGAAAACCATTTCATCGACAGCAATTTTCAGTGCACTCCTTCTTTCCAGATTATTAAGCCAAGGAAGGTTTTCCTTCATGCTTACACAGCCTCTGTGCTTTCACTCTTGAGTCTCCGTGGCGTTGCGCAGCAACAGTTCTTTAAACACATCACAATTTATTTTTTTTTTTTTAATTGAATACACTAAATGCACAGATAGAACTCAGCTGTAATTTCCATGTCTATCATTTCAAGTGGTTTAGTATCAGTTGACGGAAACATCATTGTAATGGGAAAATTTGGTCGCTGATCAGTGATTGAATTTTTAGTTCATAGTTGCAGTGACCAACTGGTCTTCCCGAGGTTGAACTTGCGGCACCCTCAACATCTGGGTCAACTGGTGGGAGGCAAACTGTCTCCCAACTGTCATAGTCCAACTCAGCTCACTGTGGTCACTCTCAGACATACTGTGCCATCTAATGTAGAAATGCATCAGTGCCAACTGGTTATATTCTGGTTATATTCTGGTTATACTAAGCAGTTATGTCTGTTTTAATTAGCCCTCCTATCACCTGGGATCTGTGCAGGCTGCAGAGGTATATGTTTTTGTCATATCTCACAGGTAAAAGCAGCTGTGAGACATGACATCATTCATCATAATCATTCATTTTGTTTCCGATGTCAGCCAGTTTGTTCCTAATGCTACAACATCGTTTTCTATTGCTGCTTTGACTAGTGCCTTAATAAAAAAATACAAATGTTTTGGAGTCCCAGGTGATCCCAGTCAAAAGCACCCAATTCTCCCTCTGCAGGTTTTTTTGGGGGTTGTTTTTTTTTAAAGTGGTATTTCTACATTTAATGTTTGCCATAATGCACTAAGTTAAAGTAACACAAGGGGGAAAGGGATACTCTGTCAGTCATCATAAAGAAGAAAGGCTCAGATGCTATCGCTGCCTTCATCATGTGGATGGGGAACTTCCCATACTGGCAGTTATCGGAACATTAGAGACGTCTACCTGAGCGAGGTGGGGCATTCCCTGTATGCCACACATGAAGAGGAGAGCTGATACAGCTATATATGAGCAATGAACCTCCTGGGAGTGAAAACTCCATCTGCTGACGTGACTGTCCGATACTCAACTGGAAGATCTACTTGAAAAAGGTGCTACCTTTGCTCCTGAAACACAGACACACAGAAAATAACATCAGTTTGTTCCTCCTGTCACATACCAGAGTGCTCTGAGAATACCATTGGCTAGTCCTGTGTGATAATTGCATGCAGTGTATTTCATTTTAGTTGTTTTTAGTTGTTTCGGGTCTCTCTACAACCATAGACAGAGCTAGATCTACATTGCCAGCAAAAAGTCAGACTCCTGGGTGCTGCTCTGTACCAGGGCTGCACTTTTTCACCTATTCTCTTTATACTGTTCACAGAGGCCACAGCTGAGGGGTGGAGAGCATCTGGTTTGTTGGTTTCAGAATCTCATCTCTGCTTTTTGTAAATGATGTGGTTCTCTTGACTTCATTAAGTCCTGACCTCCAGCTCACACTGAAGCAGCTGGGATGAGAACTTGCACCTCAGCTGGGTCTTGAGAGAGGGGGAGAGTGGAGAGGAAATTGACATATGAATTAGTGCAGCATTTGCATTAAGAAGGACACTATGCCAGTCTGTTGTGATGAAGACACTTGAGTGTGGAAGTGATGCTGAAGGTTTACAGGTCCAACCCTCAGCCGTGGTCACGAGCTGTGGGTAGTGAGAGAAAGAATAAGATTGCAGATACAAGCAGTGGAAATGAGCTTCTTCTTAAGAGTGTCTGAGCTCAGCTTTGGTGATAAAGATCTCTGTCATTTAGGGGGAACTCAAAGTAGAGCTGCTTCTCCTTTGTATCAAATAGAGCGACTTAAGGTCATTCAGGAAGAGATTTTGGCCATGACCTACAGACAGGATGGGCTGGCGAGATTACATTTTTGGGCTGATTGGTTACATGTTTATTTCAGTGGTTTTATATTAGGATCAAAATGACACAACCATTCTTTTAATGAAGCAACCATTTTAAAGGTTTATTGTATGTTTATTGTAGATGGTCACAAACATTTTGCTCATGCCAACAACTGTTTTCCCAAGTGTGTCTGTAGCATAACGCTATATAAGAAATGCTTGAGTCTCTGAGTCTGGCATCTCTACGAATTCCAGCCTCCCTTATGTTCCCTTGTCTGGTCAGGTGAAATGGTTGGTTCTTTGTTTTGTCTCGTATGACTTCATGTCACATTAGTTGTTTGTTATTCCTTTCTCTCTGTGTTCAGTGCTTTCAGTTTTTGGCCTTCTTAGTTTTACTTTTACTGAGGTTCTGTTGTCAGTTAAAGTTTGTTGTGTTCTGTCCACCATATTGTGCTTCACCTGTGTTTGTCAAGTTTTTGTCTGTGATTCCATGTTTAGTTACTTCCAGTTTTAATTTGTTAGCCCTTTGTCTTGCATGCACTGTGTTTAGTGTTTTTTTTCCCTAATTAGTGTCTACCGTGTTCCCAACTGTTTCCATTCTCCTGGTTGTCTTCTGAGTATTTATTGTCTGTGACACCCTCTGTTCATTGTCATGTCCTCTGTGATTGCTGTGTGTTTCCTTGCTCCATGTGCTCCCTTGCTCTGTGGTATTCCCTGGATTCCCCTAGATCCCTAGTGTTTGTATTCCTGGCTCCTACGCTTTCTTTATTTTGTATCTTGTGATTTTGAAAAGTCTCCTACATCAAAGCAGTTTTTGTTTTCACGTCTTGCCTCTCGAGTCCCACATGCTGGGTCTTCAAAACATGCCTGCTGCACAGCGTTACATGATAGATGCGTTACAATAGTCTAACTTTCCTATTTTCTGTTTTGTTTCAATGTTCTCAGAGAGATATTTAAAGCAATAAAACATCCAGTTCATAATTACTGACTTGCTGACTGCTGCTTGCTGTCTTCGGTTAGAGGTTTAGGCCGTTAGTACCGTTTTTTAATCACATGCTGGTTATAAATGATGGGCATAGCTGCCGTGATGTCATCCATTGGTTTTTAGCAATGTTGTCTGAATTGTCAGCTAGTCTAGCAAGTCACATTTATGAACTGTGATTTTTCTAACACACAGACACACACATCTAATGAACAAAATACACAAATTTCACCCACCAGCTTTGGTGAGTACACCGACCAATATTTTGTGGGTGTACTTCACAGAAAGCCAAATCATTTGCAAGGCAAATCAGAGTAAACCCTAAAATCACAGACAGGTGAGTTATTTAAAATATTCATCACTCACATTTTGACTTTATTTCCTAACTGCAATAGAGACAAAAGAAGGAACTTCAGGGGTCAGAGTTGAGTGTCTATTTGGATCTCACCATTCTGAACCATGTTTCAGTTACAGGGTGCTCTCTTACCTTTAGACTATTATTAGGTCACACAGAGTTTAAACTTAGGTCTCTTTTCTCCTTATTTTTTTCATCATTTTCAGTTATATATATACTGAACTTTCTTATGACCTGGAAACAATTAGGAACAGATAATCATGTGTCACCTAATAAGAATGCACCATCCATCTGGCTGAACCGTACCTGTTCCAACTTCCTTTGTTTTTTCTGGCAAAAAGCTGCATAGCTCCAGCTTTCTCCCATGAAACCCTGCATGCATTAATTAAGACCTGCAAAGGCTTCTGACACCCACACAATGATTGCTGATCCCCTCCTGGAGAGTGGGAACGTTGGACTGATTTGACAAGCTTAGAAGGAATACCGAGAAAGTGAAGGTAAGAGAGAAGGGGACCTATAACGTAATTTTCAAAAGGGAGTTTGATTTCATCCTGCAGGTATTTGGAAGGGACCAAGAGGCAGTCTCCAGGGATAAAGGCTCTCCTTTGTGCATACTTTCCGCTGTATGAAAAAAAGATCGACAAAGGGGGGAAAGAACCACTTTAATTTGTGTTTGAGAAGGAGCTGCGGTGGAAAAGTCGGGGGCAAAAGCTGGGCATGGTTTTCATTAAATGTTATGAGGTATTGTAGGGAGAGCTGCCAGAGTGTTTGCACATTGGTAATTCTGGATGTCAGTCAGCACTCAGTCGACTCGTACCTCAGAGAGGGAAAGACGTTAAATGAGAAAAGCAGATTGGAGCTTTAGCTAAGGAAACATGATGCACGTAAAGAATTGATCTCATTGGTGAATTTTAAGCAACACTGGTGGAACATGTGCTGCTGTACAGCACACAACTGGTGAGCTTATATATAACTTTTTAGATTATGCAATGCTCAAAAAAAATCAGAGAGACTCCCAAAACACATCAGAGTTTAATTGGCTGGATACCTATACTGATATAGACTGGGTAACTGGAACGATAGGATGTTGCATTATTTGATTCAAGACAGAGTTACCAACCCACAGATTTCAAAGACACCCTGAAAAACCGAATGAAAAACATGATGATAGATAGATAGATAGATAGATAGATAGATAGATAGATAGATAGATAGATAGATAGATAGATAGATAGATAGATAGATAGATAGATAGATAGATATCTGTGGAATCAAAGCCAAAAGTGACCTTATGTGGACAAGAAGATGGGTTGATGCTAAATTATTATAATTCAAATGGACAAGATATAGAAATAATTCACACTGTATACATTAATTATATATAAAGGAAGAGGAATAAGCTATAAAGGCCTATTTTTTTATTTCTGTTATAAAGTTGGATATTTTATCATGGGCGTCTACAGAGATTTATTCTCTTTTGCAATCAGCCTCATTAAAGGAAGCGCAGTTTTGCTGCTTCTGCATTGGCTGCATTTCTCAAAAAAACTCATCAGCATTAGATTTTTTTTTCTTAACGTGGAGGAATAGTTTTCCAAAGGATTTGATCAGATTTGTTGACATAAACCAGCAGTCTCTTCAGCTGTTTGCATCCAACACATTATGAAAAAAAACACTTTGGTGACAGTCAGTGAGTCCACAATGAAAAATGGCAAGTTGAGGAACAATGGCCACTTTTTAATGTTTTTGGATAAAGAATAGTGATTTAACATTGCATGGAGGTGGAGAAAAATGAGTCACCAAATTAAATCCGCTCCTGTTGAAGGGATTTGCATTGGATTAGTTTAGAGATTGTGGTTTGGAGCTTCACTCCTCTGAAGAAAGTAACAGTCAGTATACAGTATCCAAAATCTGAAATGACCCAGCGAGAGGCCGAGGCAGAAAGAAAGGAACGTTACTCAAGACTGAAAGCAGGACACAATCAGAGTGTAAGATGAGAGCGCAGGCAAGACAAATGAGTCAGCTGGGGTTTTGTTTTATGTTCACTGATATTCAAAAGAGCACTCGGCTGCATGAGATTGCGTCATGGCAGTTGGGAGTTGGACCAGGGGTTTTATGAGCGTGTGTTGTGCAACACCAGCTCATGTTCTTCTGTTCATGCTGTAATCCATCTATTCATAATGTCATTTTCAACCATATTAAATGTTGCATAATGCACCTTTTATAACAAATACTGGCCAAGTGTGGAATAAAAAAAGGTAAATGTCACATTTGTCAATGGCTAAGACCTGCTTTTTTCTGTGAAATCAGAAAGTTCTACTAAGAAGACCCAGAGAATGCTCGCAGCCACAAAGTGTCTTTATCCCTTTCCTTTTAAGAAAAGGGAAATCAAATTTTAATATTTTAAGATTATGGGACAAAAAGCCAACATATCCCAGCTTGTGCTGCAGTAATGTTGACTAAAAACCTGTGTTTTAATTTGAATATATGATCATTATTACGTGAAGCATATCAAGCTGAGGGTTTGGATGACCTTGGCTGAGAGGACTTTCTCCCAACACCATCATGAAGCCCAAATATTTAGGATTTATATTCTTTTAATGTACATTTTTCTGTGGTTTAGAATTTAAGTTTGAAATCTGTGATCACAAGTCTGAGGGGGGTTTCTGAATTCACAAAAAAAACATTCACAGAGTTTTAAAATCAGATTACAAAAAGCAGCAATTGCATTACAACAAATCAAATAAGCCCCGTTAGTCATTCCAATCACATCTCCCTGCTCGGCACCAGTATTTTGAACAGTTGGCATGTGAAACTCCATACATTGAATTCAACCCGAGACCCATTTGCAAAAAAACACCAAAACTTATATATTTTTGACATTATCAAACCCAGATTTAAACATTTAAAGGAAAATAAACAGATCACACTGTAAAAAAATGTTTTAGTACTTAATTTATAGACTCTGTGGCACCAGGACGAGTAAGGAACTGCTTTCACGGGCGCTGTCTTGGACTCAAAACATCACAAACTCGCGCGTGCACGTTGCATGCATCTTCACAATCGTGCAGAAGTCGTCGTCGAACAGGCTGACTCCCAAAGAAGAAGCGGGAGCTTTGTCAAAAGCCTGAAGATTAAGTTGTCATCGCAGGTCTAGTTTTAGCCTCTGCTGGAACTCTCTTGTGTTTTTCCTGTTTGACTGCTGCAGCTTCTTCCACTGTCTGTCACAGCTAATGCACACAGGTCTGACATATTGAATGACAGGCTTATGACCAGTGGAAATTTTTTTTCTCAGAGACACATCACTGTGTTTATATGAGTCTCAGCAAGCTGGAGCTTGAAACGGGATGCTCGAGGTTAAACAAATACAACCCCCCTTATGAGGTTAAACTATAATTAGTAAACAGATTATTAACAATACAGACGTTTAAACTATTGTCAGGTTTCAAGAAATGTTGACAGCTAAATTATACGGGAAGGATAATTACTCACTTATTAAAAAAGACTTATAGACATGTTTGTTTTGGATGTTTGGACAAACACGTTCAGTAAATTCTGTCTGTGATGCACTCACGATGCAGTGTCGTCTTTCTCAAACACCTCTGCTACATTCCAGTTTTGTTGTTGTTCACCTCCAGGGATCCTATCAACACACTGTGGTAATTTCTCAGTGTTTCCTTCTCTCATATCTCCTCTCAACGGGCTCCATATGACCTGCAGCTGAGTTTTAATTTTCGATCTCCCGCCAGCGAGCTTTTCAGTGATCACACAGCTCACTGCTGGTCTCACACAATCATAATCTCCCTGTGAGATAGAACAAGGAGGACAACAGTGTGTGTGTCTGTGTGCGTGTGTTTGTATTATGTTTGGCACAGCAGTTGCAGTACGGGGAGTTCCAACTGTTTTTATGAAGTTAAAATTAAAATAACAGAAGCACTTTTAAGCAAGTGTGTGTGTGTGTGTGTGTGTGTGTGTGTGTGTGTGTGTGTGTGTGTGTGTGTGTGTGTGTGTGTGTGTGTGTGTGTCCTTTCTATGTGGAGCTTGCATGCTCTCCCTGTGTCTGCGTGGGTTTTCTCCAGGTATTCTGGTTTCCTCGCACAGTCCAAAGACATGCAGTTACTGGGGTTCAGGTAACTGGCGGTTCTAAATTACCCATAGGTGTGAATGGAAGCTCTCTGTGTTATCCTGGTGACCTGTCCATGGTATAGACTCACTCTCGCCCTATGGCAACTGGGATAGCTGTTCTGAAGTATTTGTTGAAAAGTTTCTAAAACATTTTTGACATGGGATTAATTATCTAAGGGTAGCACTATCAGCTCAATAGATTGCTGAAGTTTTAACACTGGATTTTAGCTAAACTCCAAAACATGATTATTTAAGTTGTAAATTCCATAGAAGTGTGCTGATCTTAAAGAGAAACATAAAATGTTACCTTGTGCGAGTAAACGTTTGAATATGTGCAGCAAAATTCAGGAGACATGAAAACATATTGACCACACATTGGTTCTTATTTAGCACTTGTCTACTCAAGCACGCAAAGTGCTTTATACAGCATGTCTTATTTATCCATTTTCACACATTCATACAAGCACGCAGCCTCGCAGCCTGGTAGGTATTAGGTAACAGTAACGGGTAGGTAACAGTTAGGTATTTACAGCTAGTTTCACTCTGAATTTTCATGCAGCCAATCTGATGAAATAGTTTTAATGCTTAATGTTGTGTATTATTAGTGGTGTCCGTCTTTTATCTACAGTTTATCACTTTTAACAGTGCACTATATTTTCAGATGGAAGTTAGTAATTACTTTCCAGAATCTCTATAAGCCCTCATCCAGCCACTTGTGATCTTGATCAACTTTGGATGTGTGGCAGTAATCCTAACAAAGATCGCTTAGTAACATCTGAATCATTTGACGTATTATATGATTTCATGAGCGTTGCTTGACAGCCATATGGGAACATGCAGTCTAGCGTGTGAGAGAGAAAGCTTTCTCTCAGAATGGGTGCATAGTTGACCTTGTCTGTCTGGTCTCCGAGGTGAAGACATTGTGTTTTCTCTCTACTGCACCTGCTAATCAAGTCCGTTCTACACACAGAGTGTAACAAGATTAAAGATTTCATCACACTCACAGTTATTTGAGTCGAAGGAGACACAATGTCTTTTGTTGGCGGTGCAAAACCTCATATCTGAGAGTGGAGGTCACTTTTTTGTTTAGAGGCTCTTGGGGACTTATCTGTGTGAAAGGAAATGAACTGGTGTTTGTCAGTCAACAAGCTCCAGGCAGCCAAATATGAAATACAAAAGCTACAAAAAATTGTATATAAAACTCAAAGAGTCTGTTATATCAACACTGTGGATAGCTTAGACACGCAGCATTTGGCTGCAGTTCATCTAACATGGAAGGATTCCTAATAGGACAGAACAGATTTTGCTCCGCTGAAAACTGAAAAGCTATTTCAAATCTAATGAAGAGAAGTAAAACAGCTTAATATGCTTATAAAAGTGCAGAAACAATATGGGTTTCATGAAATATTGGAGACTTGAGACAGACTACACCCTATATGAAGCCTAATGTTTCCTGCTCTTGCTAACTGTAAAGTTGCAAACAGTTCATAATGCTGACCTATGATTCATACTCCACAGAATTTTGCAAAGTGTCACTCATTTGGTTTCCTTTTTCTTCCTCACCTTCACAAACCGTCACTCATCAGAGTCAGAAAAAACAGGCTTAACCACTTTTGGTAGGAAACAGTGAATGTGAATGCAGTGAGGGCATGCTCAGAGGTTGGCTGCCAAAACCACAATGGAAAAAAAAAAAATCAAAACAAAAACATAATTCTCCTTGAGTTAAAAACATGTAAAGGTTATAATGACTGCCCATCTCGAAAACCACTGGAAAGTCCAAAGTACATAAAATTAACTGACAAGCATTCATAAGCTTCTTTTTTCATTTATCTGCTGCTGTTGAAAGAACCTGAAAAAAAAGATGTTTGCACTGAAATCCAAAAAGTACCTCCAAATCGTACCAACCCACTCATTATATCTTGATTTTAATGTCTCGTGTTTAACTAATAAAAAAAATGGCAAGCTGTGGTTTCACAGAGAACTTTGTGCTTGACTATTTGGCTGAGAGCAGCGACTTCCAGGAGTCTCTGTTGATTACCTGTTACTGTATCTGTCCAAGAAATAATCCACCTTAATAAATGTACCACATATTGTCATACTTTATACTTCTGTTTTTGTGCAGATTAAATCAGTACTATAATATGTATTCACCGGTATTCATTTTGTAGGTATTATATGTTGAACAGCTTATTAACACAGTGTTGCTCTGCTGGGATGTTATCATACAACTATCTCTAAGGTTTATGGAGAATGGCTAGAAAAAGTGAAAATATACAGTGAGTGGCAGTTCTCTGGTGAAAAGGCATTGTTGATGCCAGATGGCCAGCCTGCTTCCAACAGAAACTTCAATAACCACTTATTACAACCGAGGTATGCAGAAGAGCATCTTTTCATGCACAACAGCGTGAACCTTGAAGCAGCAGAAAACCACACCAGGAACCCAAGGCTACAGTTCACACCGGCTCATGAAGATTAGACAATAGAAGATGCGTGGTCTGATGAGTCTCAGTTTCTGCTGCAACATTTAGATGATAATGTGAGAGTCTGGTGAAAATAATGAATGCATTTCTCCATCCTGCCTCATATCAGAAGTTCAGCCTTTTGAATGATGGTGTAATAATGTGAGAGATCCTGTCACACTTTTGGCTCCTTACCTCCAACTGATCATTGTGTAAACTCCACAGGCTGTCTGAGGATTGTTGCTGACCATTTCCATCCCTTTACAGAAAGAGCCATCTTCTCATGGCTCTTCCCACCAGCATAACGCACAAAGCTCAGATCATCTCAAACTGGTTTCCCCAGTCACCAGATCTTAATCTAATACAGCACCATTTAAATGTGGTGGAGTGGTAAATTTGCATCATGGATTTACAGCCAACAAATCTGCAGCAACTGTGTGATGTTATCATCTCAATATGAAAATCTCTATGGAATGTTTCCAGCATCTTGTTAAATCTATCCCATCAAGAATTAAGGCAGTTCTGAAGACACAACTGTTGGACTTTCACAGTGCAATTTGTCTAGGTTAAATTTTTCCACACTGTTTTCAGTCTGTGCTCACAGCCTGTCTTCTGAAGCCTTTTAGAACTGTAAATACATAACGAAATTTCCAAAATGTCAAATTATTCTTTAAAGTCATGTGTAAACGGCAAGCCAAAAGATAAAATTAAAGTTACTTTAAATACTTTACTAGATATCAGAGGGTTTCACACATTTGAATGAATACAAATAGAACAGTATCATAGTTTTAGAGCAATAAAGAGTGTCGAGACTCTTGACTGCAAAGCTTGAAATATAGCCAGTAAATATAGCCAGCCAGCAAAATTAGGGAAAACATCACTACTTCATGTTCTTGTATCAGTTAATAGAAATTTTGGTTTCAGTTTGAATGATTGGAAACAGTGAAAGAAGAAAAATGTTTCATATCTGGTCTTAACTGGCAGAGGGAGAAATGAGGGACCTGTGAGCCTCTAACAGGGAAATATAAAAAATGCAAAGTTTCCCATTTGTCCTCCAGAAAGTCTGGTGGGAGTTTGAATTTGAGAGTTAGGAGCACTAACATGTAAAAAAGGGCTTTATATGTATTTTCAACTACAAGGTTACAATTTTGTTAGAACAGAATTACCTGATTCTTGCTGCTGCATCCCACTTTCCAAAAACATCTATTCACCATGGTTCCATTGTGAAACTCTTACAAATGTACTGCATTTATCAAAATGAAGAAATGCCATGTCACGAGGCCTCAACATGTCTAAATTTGTCGGTATATATTCTCTTCTCCTTTCTCCAGTTCACTTCTCCCTTTTCCCTCCAATTTCCCCCCCCCTTCCTGTTCTTCTTCCTGCCAGGTCATGTTAAAACCTGCTTCACATCTGTCCTGACAAACACCAACAAAACAAGGCTCTTTGTTACCCGGGTGGCAGTTCAATAACTCAATTGGGATCAATTTGAGGAGAGGAGGAGAAAAGCCCAGAGGCTTGTGAGTAAATTCTTTAAAATGAGGAGGAACAAATAGAGGCAGGAAGAAGGGTAAGATAATGACAGCTGACAGGTTAAAGCAAAGAGGTGCTGGAAAAGAGCTAGGATGTAACTTATGGGTCATGCTGTAGCTGAGAGCCTGAATGACAAGAAGATGAGAAAGATCTAAAGAAGCAGAAAAGGGAGGCAAAGAGGAAGGAGAACGATAATAAGCAAGTAATTAAAGTTGACAAGTAGATGAGATGTGTTACTGAAAATAGCCAAATACTCTAAACACACCCTTTCATATGTGAGTGGCTTTAAAGAGGCTGGTTATGCCCTATTTTTGCCCAGGGTGAAAGGTCACCTGTTAAGAGGTGAAAGGTCAAGGGGAACAAGCCCTGCAGCATTAAAGTATTTAGATAGGTGCTTTCTGCAGGAAAGCTGAGTAGCAGTTGTAGAGTAGATCTGAGTGTAGCAGCTAGAAACCAAATTATTAAAAATTGCACAAATAAACCAAATAAAATAAATCTTTCTCCTGCATGTCAAATACTTCCTGACTGAAAGGGTAAAAAAAGGTGAGTCAGTAAGCTCTAGCTGTGCTGATTAGCTGGTATTCACAGTGGTTACTATAATGAGAACCTGATTCACAGAAGAAGTATGCCACAAATGATGTGCTTGATTCAACTTCACTGCCAAAAATCAGTGCCAGCACAGCTACACTATTAACTGTGAAGTTTGGCCTTTTGAAAAGCAAGGCAGAAAATACAGATAACTTATGACCTTAGTTCAAAAACTGTTGGGTTTTTTTAAGCACTAATGTTTTCATCTTAGCGTTCCCTTCTCTGGGAACGCTGGTCAACACAAACAAAAGCGAGTAAATTGTCCCCGGATGAACCCAGCTTGGGGTGGTAAAATCAAGTCCAAAATGGAGTTACATGGTTTTCATTTAACAAAACTGATGTGTGTGAATAACAGATTTCATTTACTCTGTGTTGGGGCAACTCGGTGATTAGCACTGTCACTTCACAGCTAAAAGGTACTGGGTTTAAATCCACTTGTCAGTGGAGTCAGCTATGTAGGCACTTTATATAACCTGTCTCTTTCACCCATTCACACAAACACTTTTTTATATGTCTATATGCTTTCTCACAATGAGAACAACTCTTGGTTCAGTATCTTACTCAAAAATACTTTCGCATGCAGACTGGATCAACCAGGGATCAAACCACCAACCTTCTGGATTAGTAAATGACCTGCTCTACCTCCTGAACCGCAGCAACCCCAAAAAGACTTTGCTTGCTCTCTCTACGTACTCCAGATTCCCCCCAAAGTCTAAAGACATGCATGTTAGATTAGCTTCCCTTAGGATTGAATAGCTGTTGGTCTCTCTGTGTTAGCCCTGTGACAAACTGGTGACCTTTCCAGGGTCTACCCTTTCTCTGACACCTGGGATAGACTCCAGTCCACCTTCAACCTTTAATTAGATATATGGATGGATGCATTGATAGATGGATGGATGGGTGGATGTCAGTCATCCATGTTTTCAAGCTTTGTCAGCACTGTATCTGCTTTCTGCATGAGCACATGTGAATAGGCCTTTCTCAGAGAGAAAACTAAAATTCAGTACAAGATCTCTCAGTAAGATTTCTTTTTTGTCCAGTCTTTTTCTTCAAGACATCATACAATATATGAAAATGTGATACTTCTTAAAAGTTCCTCTTAAAGCCAGAATTCAGTCATGTCTTATTACTCAAAGGATTTTCCTTGCAAACAACAGTGGCACAGACAAAACTTTCCTTGGAGTTCCCATGCTCCTGTCTGATTGATGCCTCTTTCACGTTATATGCATGTTTGCAGCATGTAGTTTACCACCAGTTAGTGCTCTATGGTGAGGAATATTAGTGAGCTATTAGTCTTGCTTGTTATGCTTCACCATGAAGGCCTAAAAAGTGCAAGCCTCTTCTAATCCCTCCTCTGTGCAGTCATGTCATCCTATCACAACATGACCCGGCCTGGCCCAGAGGGCCTATTGTTGTGCCGAGAAGTAGTTGCACTGGAGCCCAATAAAACCTCAGCTGCTGCCCCAAGGCTCTGATGAGCACAAGTCCTCCCCTCATACTGTCTACCTGGAAGCTGCCTGTGCTGGCTGCACGTTCTTTCCTTTTGCTTCTCTCTGTCCATGGTGGTTAACTTTTCTCTTTAATCTTCCATGGCTCCAGCAACTGATGTACCGAATGAAAGAAAGAAAAATACAACCATTTCTGATTTCATTTGACAAGACAATAATTTATTGGCACGCAAATTCAAATTCCTTTCCATTTCTGCTCTCTTTTCTGCTTTCTTTGTCATCATCATTTCATTGCATCTATTAGTTACAGCAGAGATGGCAAGGTCTCCAGTTTGCATACTTTTACAAAAATGTTTTTAGCTAGCAGATCCAGCTCTCTGTGCCATGTCGGGTGGTCCTGTGATATGCAGTGTTAAAGACTTAAATTTTAACTTCTGCCTCAAAGAACATGGAAATCATTAGGGGCCCTGGGTAAGAGGAGACCTTTAGGTTCTATGGGCAGATGAATGGTAATTAAAGCTAATTCAATTAAATGTTGTATTGCATTTCAGAGAGGGTAACAGCTATTCACAGCTTTATCCACTTTGTTTTTCTCATGAGAAAAGGAACTTGAGATCTTAACCATTTTGAAGGCAACTACAAAGTGAACCAGTACTGCATCTCTTTAAGTGATTCATTTTATCCAAGAGCAGTGATGTAAACACTGTTACCATCAGTCTGCTCCCCATGAAAAAGGTAAGTTTTATTAGAAATAAGGAGACCGTTTTTTATAGGCCACCAATTTTTGGGGTGCTTTAGAGAAGTTCATTACAGATATTATGTTCTTCTGAGGAAAATGTCTGTTACCTTCAGTGAACAGATTTGCATTCATTTCAGAGTTCATAGATGCCAGCATGGATGGTGTGTGCCTACAGGTGTGTGTGCCTGCATGTCAGAGTTAAATGTCCTGACATTGAGCTAAATGTCAGGTATATGCAAATATCCTGACATGACACTATGGCACACTTTTTCATGTTTTGTTTTATTTAGTTTTTTACATAGCCTTTACATTAAAGGCTACAAAATTCTGAGATTGTAACATTTATTTTAATTTTTGGAGTGCATTGTAGCAGTGGGACTAGGCATATTAGCAACTTAGTCCCTAATGGTGTGAAAAAAAAATTAAAGCAAAACTAGGGTGTCCCTAAGAGGTCAAACACACTGAAACCTAGATAGAAAAAATAAAAGCTTTAAAAAAACAGTGGAAGTGATTTGGGGGAGACAATAATGTGACGAAACAGTTTCAGAAGTGACCGATAGCAAGCATGTATCTACAGTATTGCATAAATCACACGATTAGAACACACATTACCTCTTTTTATTCCCCACAACACCAACAAATCTGTTTTGTGTACTTTTGCAGCATTTTTGAAGTGCATTTGCCCTGTCAGGGCCACTGTACGAAGCCGGCCATTTGCTTAACCAAGAAGATTTATTTGAGTGTATCCCCCAGAGCCAACCTGCCATTTCTAACATTATCACCTCCTACACTACAGGACATTCTCTTCTTCTGTTTCCCCGTGTGCATTTGTTTGTGAGTTATTTGTTAACATAGGAGTGGCTTCCTCCAAGTCCCCACACCTTTCCCGCTGGCACACCTGTATCTCCTTGGCAGTTACACCAGCAGTTTAAAAAATAAACTGTTGAATTTACGATATAAACCCAACAGAAAAAGGAAAAAGTAAGCAGCAACTAAATACAACAAACATCATGAGGTCATGAGATGCCAACAAAGTTTAATAGAAAAAAATGACCAAAAAAGTTAGCTTTAAAAATTCACATTTTTCATTTTAAAACTAAGAAACCTTGCTGTGACACAGGGTTGACTAGTTTTACCTATGGAGTGGTTTGCTTGTAAATATATTTAGCTGTAAGAGAATGACTTTGGAGTTGCAGAGCAGTCTGATACATGTCCTGTTTCACATGTAGAAATCTGTGAGCTAATTTAAGTCCAAATTTCCAGTCTTAAACTCTCATCTCGTGCTTGAGGGCATCAAAGATTAGTTCCAGAATATTTTCCAATTTAAATGCCACAGCATTAATGTGGCTGCCTTAGATAACAGAAGGGCAATTTAACAGTAATGTTATGAGTAATGACAGACAATAGCTGGGTCTTTTTATTTTTTTGTTTTTTGTCAAACTAGTCAATAACAAACCAATCACACAGTGGTAAGTTGGTAAGGCAGGTGAAATGGTAACCACAACATTTGTTTAATAAACTTTAGGTCTGAACTCCACTGTGGATAATCAGCAGTCTCTGGCCTGGATACAAACCCCAGGACATAAAACTGAAGTTGCAAATTTCCCTTCAAAGATTAGAAATGCATTCCAGAAAAAGACCACAGATCTCTGATAAGAATTCTTGCCAAAACGTTTAGTGCATTCAAAACAGATTTTAAAATCTATGAAGCGTGTGAGTCTTTTTGAACTGAGATATGTAAGCTCGTTTGTGCCAGAATTTTCTTTGTCCTGAAGATACAAACCAGTGTGCAAGCAGCTGTAGTAAACATCTCGTGGCTCAAGAGTTGGGAGTTCGCCTTGTAATCGGAAGGTTGCCGGTTCGAGCCCCAGCTTGGACAGTCTCGGTCGTTGTGTCCTTGGGCAAGACACTTCACCCGTTGCCTACTGGTGGTGGTCAGAGGGCCCGGTGGCGCCAGTGTTCGGCAGCCTCGCCTCTGTCAGTGCGCCCCAGGGTGGCTGTGGCTACTATGTAGCTTGCCATCACCAGTGTGTGAATGTGTGTGTGAATGGGTGGATGTCTGGATATGTAAAGCGCTTTGGGGTCCTTAGGGACTAGAAGGCGCTATATAAATACAGGCCATTTACATCTCTCCATCTCTGTGTGGTACTTATATATTACACAGGTATGTGAGCACTGATAGAAAGATATATTGCAGCACAAATGAGCTGCGTGTGGTATTCATGGTTGGAAGTTATGTGCAGTATCTACACATAAGTATGCATGCACATTGAAGCAGTGAGTTGAGAGGTTTCTGGGGTCTGTTCAAATCATTATCAAGACCAGAGATCTGTCTGCAGTTGGATTTCACTTCATTCACTCTTCCCTCGCCTCTCTTTTCACCGCTCACTCCATCTATCCACCCCCAGCAAGTCACGACTGCATTCATTACAACCAGACTGTTCAAATAAATCAAGCCTCTCTCCCATCCCCTGCCTTCTTCCTTCTCTCTGAACACCAAGCACATTTAGAGGCTAATGAGGGTGACAGACTGTAAAGTTAAGGTTTGTTTTAATCTAAGGACTTTTAGTAGCCTTAGTTTATATTTTGTATGCACTGGGTGTTAACATTAACTGGTTTTACTGGTTCATTTTAGTAAAAAACATAGATACCAGACATAAGTAAGACTAGGTGTATTTTAAATGTTTACCTTGGGTTATGTTTTTTTTTCCTCTATCTGATATGCAGCTGGCTAACTGTTCCTTAATTGTGGAAGCCATCCCAAAGCATTTTTTTGCTGTTTGTTAGCCTAAAACAAACTGAGCATAAACATGTTTGTTGTTGCTTACCTTCCACTGACTCTCCTCTGTCAGAGTCTGTTAGAAGATGCCCTCGAAAATTTGCTTTCTTTGTAAGTTCATCGCTGAATTTTACATAACAGGTTTTACTGTTGATCAGACATTCCCAAACTCCCTTCCCACAGCTTTTTTTGGTCTTCCAGCTCATGTTGCTCTTTTTATTAGTTTAATTGAGTGACTTCTAAAAAAGCAACCTATCTTTTCTTACCACAGCTATAGAATGCCATAGAAGGGTTCAGCCATCAACAGTGGTTGCAGCAAACACACCAAACACCCAAACAAAAATGTTTACCCTCCTAGTAATTTTCTGTGGAATTCAGAATGATAATCTATAAAAGCCTGCTCTCCAAGCCACAGTGGCTTCTGTCAGTTCTCCAGCTCTTTCAAAGAAATCTCCTTAATGTTAATCTCTTCCATGTTTTAGATTCCAAAAGGCTGTAATCTGTTCCATGAATATATAATTAGGTATTTGCATTTTTATAGAAGCTCCCTGCCTTTATGTTCAGCTGGTCAACCCTTCATGCAGACCTTTCACGCAGTGAAAGCGCATTTAGTTTCAGTCTTGCATTTAGTTCTTCTCCTTTAAACTGTATCCAAACAGAACAGTTTGCACATTTGTAACTTAGGCCACAAAGATTGGACAAGCAGAGTAGGAAAGATCCAGTCAGTGAGATCACAAAGCTAAAAATAGCATAATAGGTCTAATTAATAGCATTCGGGCATCCTGGCATTTTTACATGCTGGCTCGATGAGACATCTGAACGATAACTCATGTTTAAGTTACATGTTCATTTCCTTTCAAGGCCAGTCTGTCTGTTACTAATGTCCATGACATTCTAGGCAGAAGGTCCACTATTTTTAGATAAGAACGGTGAAGACTGAAGTCACCATTTTTGGTGTTTCTTGGATAGGCTCTAATCGGCAGGCTTTTTGTTTTTATACTTGACCTAATAATCTAAACTTCTACATGGTTATTAATACCATGTCTACCTGGATTTTCTTCAGTTGCTAGGACAACCGGGGATACTAAATTGGCCATGAATGGCAAGTAAAGTCCTCAAAAGTACAGTTTTTTTTTTTTTAATTTTACGTATAAACATACATTGTTTAGTGTTTAAATATGTCTTCCAACAAATTACTGCATTCTTGTAAACTTAATTAATCCATCAAAAATACATGGGAATGGGGCGCCGGTTTGCACATGCCACCATGTTGCCCCTCCATCAATACTTTGGCTGAGATAAACAATGCCCTCTTGTCTAACTGCATTTTATGTATATGGATAGAAACAGTCCACATACCTAGTATGCCAAAGTGGAAAAAAAAATGTGAAGAAAAGAGATAATGTGACCGGCATCTGGATAAAATCTCTTCCTCTTCTTCTCCTGAACTGAAGTCTGGGCTCTAACACATGAAAATGTGCATAAACATGCCTCCTACAGAGTAAAGAGACATGAACGTTCCTTGAGCTGCCATAGACTCCTATTTTAAAATCTCCAACTCTGCTGCTGAAAAAAACACATTTCCATCTCTCTGAGAGAAGTGAATATTTTTATGACTTAAAGCCAATGTAAGTGTTCGAGAGATGCTGACAAGGCCAGTCAATGGCACTTCATCGTTTTTTTTGTCATTTTGTGCTTTTTGTAGCATGTTCAAGTGCTCGAGATTTGGCGAACAAAATAATCATTTACTTGTGTGGTACTACCGCAAATTAGCCTCTGTGGAGTCTGTGTAAGACACCCATATATAGTATAGCTGGGGTTTGCTAACAAAGCCTGCTAGTGTTAGCTGATAACACTTGAATGTCTGCTCGAATATCTATGAAGTAGCAGAGTCACTTAACATCTGACTCGAAACCTGTTTGTTAGTGTGTAAAATTTTCCACTGGCATCTGTTCTTCGCCATTAGGGGAAAAATACTTAAAATGACCTCCATCCACAAACCAACACAATGTCACCAAGTAATCATGTTGTGGTTTAGGTTAGCCTAAGTGTGTGCATGTGTATGCATGTGTGTAATGAGGTAATAAGGAGTTACAGGCTGCGTGTAATCAGCTCCTGTTGTTAATGGAAATCCTTTTCTCAGTTGTTTACCATATTTCTATGACGACACTCGCGTTCATTTAAAACTAACACACAGTCTCAAAATGAGCTCGAATTCTTCTAAACCACACTGGCAGGATACACTGCAGTGAAAGATCATATAAAAGTATCTTCAGGCTTCAGCCAACACCTCTTGATCAAACACAAAACCACAGTCGTGTTATCATCAGAGCATTTTAATACTGTTCGTTTTCTCAGCATTGCTTTTATGGCAAAAAAAAAAAAGGTACACAGAAATGCTATTGACAGACAGAAAGAAAAACATACAACAATGACAAAAATACAAGTTTCCCTAAATAAACAGGGAAAGTAGTGTAACAAGCATGTTGAAAATATTTCAAACATTTCCTTCTCCTACGACTGCCCAAAGCAACACAGCGAGTGTTTCAGTTGATATGTTGGGATAAGGGGAAAACACGAACATCTGTGGCTTTGTTTAGACTGGAGAATTGACAAAATAAAACAGTGAAAACAGAAAATGGTGGCTTGATTTTGGACAGTTCGGGAGTATTATATAAGGACAATATGGGGTTGGAAGCATAAAAAAGGGGACACAAAAACAGCCGTTAAAACACACACACATAAACATCTGAACAATCAAACTCATGTAAGTTACTGCTGTTAGATAACTAAGAATCAAGTAAGGCCTTTTTTTCTCAAAACCCTGACAAAAAGTGATTGCATGGTGCTTCATTTTTAGTTTGTAATTTGATGCAATGCCATATGTTGTGAGACAAAATAAAGGCTCTATTGTTCTCGAAATGCACATCAGCATGTAATATGACACTCAAAGATGTCGGTAAGGCTCTGGAGCAATGTTGCTCAGGCACTTCTTTGTAAACCTATTATACTCAGTGATAGAGTATGAATCCTTTTTTTTAAAGGAAGAAGATATAAAAAACTGCAAAAAAAAATATTTAACCCCTAGCCCCAGACAGGAGAAAAAAGGAAATAAAACAGATACATTTCATTGCTTTTAGCATTTACATTTCACAGTCTGGTTGGCAGTAAACAAGCAAAACTACACAAACCAATAATAGTCACTGACCAAAAACACACAATGATGATGGTTAAAGTCAAGGGGCAGACAAGTAAGAGGGTATGAGCAAACAAAAAGCTAAAGGGGCCACTGTCTAGACGATATCTCTGGAACGATAGAGTCAGCAGCCCCAAGAGAAAACTAGTGCCTAAAACTCTAAATCTTTGAACTTGCTTTCTTGGCACGTGTGTGCTGCTTTATAGCAGTGAGCTCTGAGGCTGAAGGCCTTTGAACAGTTTAGGGATCTTTGCTGTTCAAAAACAGTCTGAGCCTTGTTTAACTATGTCTTTATGGAGTGGAGGCAGACCTGGCAGAGACACTAAAGTATCTGACACTGAACTTTTACATTCAGTTTAAATTTTGGAAAAAACAAAAAGCAGTCTGTATTTTATGTAAAAATGGCTGAGTTTTAATTAAAGTAGTTTTATGAATCAGCTTTAGTAGACATTTAATTTCCTCGCTGCTTTTGGATCTCCTCTTTGGAGAACTTTAGCTTTTATTTACTTCTCCATTTACTTCTCCACTCAGGACAGTCAAAAATCCACCATTTATGCATGGGTTTATAGGCAGGGACAATTACTGTTTAAACTCATGTTAGCAATACTGCAAAAAAAACAAAAAAAACAAAAGACATGCTAAAAATACAAAATGACGTGACAAAAATGGAATACCGTAATATCAACTAAACACTAATAATCTGCCTCTGACGGCACAGAACGATGCAGGCAAAGTCCATTCCCATTTACCTTTCACAGCAAATATATTTCCCACAAAAACCTAATGCTGTGAGATGTGGCAGAATTATGGTTGATGGGTCAGAAGAATCCAAATCTGCACAAGACACTTGCATGTTTTTGTTTCAGATACTGTCCACAACATAATATAGTTGAGTTCACACAGCTCATATGGTCTTCAGCTTATTACTAATTTTCAAAATATTTGTATTAATTCCATTTCCTTTTGAGCATTAACCTTGTGACAGTCTATAAGTGGAATATTTGAAAGGAAAATCTGAATATTTTTTTCAGTGCATGATCTTTTTATAATCCTTATGGTGCGGTCAGAGTTGGTTGAAACTCCAGTTTGTATTGGGACGTGTGGTCCAGGTGTTTTCATATACACCAATGACATGTGATCCAGTTCTCAAACACTCAGGCACTTTCCCCATTCCATATCTTCTAAATCCAGCAACAGGATTACAACTCAGTCACATTGTTTCTGTTTTATAAACAAAGACATATTTAATAAGAACTGTCAGTTACAGTTGCGTCAATGCAAAAGGCACTTCCGTTTTCAGTTCGCTAAGACCTTTCTAGTAAATTGCACTTAATTTAATCAGTTAGGTTTCACCACCATCCAGTCCTGCTTGATGACTTTTAAACCACTTCCTATTCATTGTCCCACGGTGATTTTGCAAATAACCAATATGATGTCATCGTAATTTTACCATTCAGTGACTCTGAAATAAATCATCCACTTTGCTGTGCCACCTTTTGACCTTGAAAGGATAGTAAGTGCCACTTTTTGAATTTTGGATGTTTGGACTAAAAATTCGATTTCCATCACTAAGTGAGCCATATCAGGATTAGGAACTATGGATGGGCAGTCTTTACAAAATCTTCACAACAGTTAGAAATAAGATGGTTTTAATGACGTAACATTGTTATTTGAAGGGCAGTGCCCTTGCACTAAGAGTGCTACATAGTCCAATCCCCCGTTTTGTTGCATGTATGGAAGTGGCTGAGGAGTGAAACACTGATCGATCTCCGGCTGTTTGAGGGGTGTTGTACCGTTTCCTCCATTCTCCAGACAAGTTTTCCCCTCCAGTTCCATGGGATCAGGATGAGTGGGGCCCAGATCCAACTCCAATCCAGAATTGGCCTGCTTCCTCTTCCTCAGACAGATGATTGTCCCAGCCACCACGGCCAATCCCAGCACCAGTGCAAGAGCAGCTAAAGCAGGTATGAGAGTATATGTCATAGATGTCTGTGTCTCCACCCAGGGCTCTGAGGATGTCATTGGAATCCCTTCGGTACGAGCCTCTGTACATGACCCCATTTCAGCAGAGTTGTTGGCCCGAGAATTGATTTTCTCACCCAAAGGACTAGCACAGACTGAATAGGTACAGTTTGGTTTCAGACCACGTAAAGTGTATTCAGGATAGGTAGGTGGAACATTCAGTGTAATGGATCGGCGATCAGGCCCTGAGAGGTTACGGTAGGTCAACTTGATGCCACGAATATGCGGCTGTGTCTTGATAAACCGGTGCAAGTCAAGAAGGATTGATGTGGAGGTCACCTGACGTGAACTGATGGCATCAAGTTTATCAGGCATCTCGGTGGTAACTATAGAATCTTCAGTTGCTGGTGGTTGAGGAACATCATCCACATTTTCACAGTAGAGGCCAAATGTTCCTGACAGACACAAACAGCCGAGTTCTCCCACTGGGTCAAAATAACAAGTGCCACCATTAAGGCAGATGTTTGGTGGACAAAAGTGCTCGTATTGCCCACTGGTGGAGCTTGGGAAGACTGGAGGTTCTGTTTTTGGAGAGAGAGATTCTTCACTAGGTGGTGGTGGAGGAGGAATAGCATTGGTATGGGTTGTTCTCGGAGATGTGTATGGCAACTGCGGAACAGGAGTACTTCCAATGGGAGAGCCCATTTGCAATGTTGTGGTTGATGGACATCCAAAATCTTTGTGATCCAGTTCTGAAAGCATCTTCCCAGCATTAACTAGAGGAAAGTGGCATCTGGTCTCTTCATGTCTCTCAAGAATCACTTTCTTCTCTTTTAGCCAGACAGGGAACCAGGCTAATGGGCACAAACAGTCAAATGGATTCTTAGCTGCTGTCAGGGTTTTCAACTTGGGGAATGTGTGAAAAAAATGTGGTGGGAATCCCTGGAGATTTAGACTACTGAGATCCAGTTCTTGAAGCCCAGATAATTTATCAAAGTCCTCCACCCTCAGATCCCCCAATGGGTTGCCAGCCAAGCTCAGCTTGGTCAGCCCTTTTAGGAAATCATGTTTTAGGGCCCTGGGCACCTCAGCTAACTGGTTTGATGAAATGTCTAGCTCATGAAGATTCTTCAGGGAGGCTACGAGATCCTCATGTAAAGTAGTAAGCTTTAGAGAGGCCACCTTAAGTGTCTCCAGGTGGGGAGTCTGTAGGTCTGAAGGATTCAGAGTTGGAATATTGTTGTTGCTGAGGTCTAAAAGGAGAAGACTGGGGAACTGAAGTGATGGGAGCGAGGTTAACTGATTCCCTTGCAGTTTTAGTTCTAGCAACTTTTCTAAACCTTCAAAAGCTTCCAAATGAATGCTCTGTATGCGATTTGAATGAAGATACAGCCTCTCCAGTTGTACCAAGCCAGAAAAACTGCCTTTGGATATATGGGTAATCTGGTTAGTGGATAAGTCTAAGTTCTTCAGTTTTGACAACATCTCAAATACACCATCCGGAATCTCTGTAAGATCATTCTGGCTCAGATCTAAAAGCTCCAACTCCACTAGACCTTTGAAGTCTTCTTGAGCCAAAGTAATGATGGCATTTTGGAAGATGTAGAGATTTTGTGTGGTTGTTGGGACACGGGGCACAATGGGGGCAGGAAGATTAATGCAGAATATTGACCCCTGCATCGGGCAGTTACAGCTTGCTGGGCAGTCAGATGATAACACCAGCCCTGAAGACAGGACAAAGAGCAGGAAGTATTGTATCATGGCGATGAAAGGCTTGCAAATCTGAAAGACACAAGTGGGATAGAAAATGGTTAGTGTCAATCATTAGTTGCTTGCTAAGGTGCCCATATTTAAAAGATAACTTGAAACATAAACCCTGGTAATTTATAAATAGCTCTACCGGTGATATCATTTACTACTCTATGAAATAAATGAATGTTATTTAAGAATTCTGTCAACATAATACTCAAACTCAGGTTCTTTTAGTTTAATAACAAAAGCAACAGTTCCATAAAACATGTCCAAAGGAAGAAATTCAAGTATCAAAGAACACGGAAACATAGAAAAGTACAATGAGGTGGATACACACATACTTATGCTAAAAAACAAAACTTTATTTCCATAAACACAAATATGTCTACAAAATATAATGCCTAGAGCCTCATTATAGTGGCTTTGCTTTTTCATATCTGTAATGATCATCCTCCCCAGGGATAAAGGCCCATAGGTTAAGTGAGAGGTTAACACAGCCCACCCAGGGTGACCATTTCTGAGAAGATAAGAAGTCAGTTCAGCCACTTCTTAGTGTTTATGGCATCGTTTTTAGCCCGTGAAACCCAGTCTGCTGCAGTGAAGCACGACATGCACAGCCGCAAGTCTCCCATATACAAACATATCCGAGGCGAATATGGTCTGCTGACAGACACATTACACTATTGTTTTATAGTGACAAAAAAAAAACACAGGACAGTAGAAAACTGTGGAAAATTCAGGCAATGCATTGAAAATTTCCAACTAGTTTTCCAGTGGATGTGTGAATGTTTTTGCATTAGTCTTAAATCTCATCCCGCTTCCCTCGTAATCACCGACATTACAGCACAAGAATTTACAAAGTAGTGTACAAACACTGGTCTACAAAGAGATAATTGTGATCTTACGCATGCATCAAGTTTCTATACTTTGCCCACTTTTATTGTTTATAGTCACATGTCTTATAGGAAGAATACAAATGAGTCCCATGTATGCAGCTCACCCAAAAAGAAAGAAAACACACAAAAAAACTGATTTATACACACTTAAATAAATAACTGCTGTGTAGTCAGTAAAGTAGTTTTAATAATGTCTCTGGATTGAGCACAGAAACAGTAACAAACTGTTCTGCTGTGGAATAATGAATAATGTAAAATTGTTTTAACTTACAAATATGTTGTTGTTTTTTTATAATCACATGTTTAAATGTTCTTATTATGGTACACCGTTTATCAATGTGCATTTCAGTCTCCATCCTTAACATTACATCAGCTCTTTGTCTTTCATCTTCCTCTCTCTCCCCTCCACTCCCTTGGCCTGGTTTCTATTTGTTAAACTCTCGTACTATTGCCCTTTCCAGGACTCCTGAGGCGGAAGTCAAGGAGAAACCTAAGATGAGGGCCATACCTCTATTCCCTCCCTGCCCTGTCTCCTCCATTCATTCCCTTCACCTCATAACATGAGCAAAGTAGGAATTTGCAATACTCTGGGAAATTATTTATGTAGTGACAGGAATGGAAAAAAGTGGTGCTGACAAGTGTTTTGAACACAACACAAGATTTTTTTTGTTTTTTTTTGTTTAGATGAACCAATAAGGACGATGCTCTGACCTGCTGCTCTCGTGATTCTCTGTTAACCTAAAGACACACTTTTATTTAACTGATCTTCCAGGACCAGTTAGAATGTTTTTAATGCTGTTTTATACAGATCACAGCACACTGTCTGGGAATTAGAATCTCAGATTTTTGCTTTAGTTACCAAACCAGTACCAGTGGGAAAAAAACAACAAAAAAAAACCCAAACAAAAGCTACAGACACAAACCACAATGCACACCCTAATACATACAATGAAAAGATCTAAAATCTGACAGCGTGCTCCACTGAACTATTCCTGCTATGACGGGCTTTTGTTCAGGAGGATGTCTTTATTTAAAGGCACTGCACTCCAGAGTCTGAAGCTTTCTTCGTGTGAAGTCAGTTGTTGTTTACAGAACATTATAGCTGCCTTTCAGTTCTTTAAGGTGCTACCTCTGACACACTTGCTAAGTGAATAGTGTAATGAAAGGAGAGGAATGACTGGAATATGAATGGTTGGAGTATTACACTCTTTAAGCTAGCCTTTATAGGCTTTTACAGAATATGTTTGCAAATCCAAGTGTGTAGGTAATCTCGAGGCCTTGCTCTTGCCAACTAACCACTGTCAGGACATGCATGTTTACAGCCTCTGTGAATGTTCTAGAGTAGAATAGAATAGCTCTTTAGTGTCACTGTTACAAGAACAATGAAAGGCAGTTTGGCATCGCTCCGTGTGAAATACACAATAGCGTAAGTAAGTATTTACATAATAACACAGACAGATTTACATTTACACAAGAAATATGATGTTGGAACTGAGCCTAACAAGCTGCTTTAAGTTACTCACGCCCTTATTCAGAGATCCCCACAGTAATGGAATGAACCATGTCACATGTGATATTTACCTTAGATGGTGTACAGAACTGTCCACGTGCTGATTCCAACATGTAATCCAAAGGCATACATGACTTATCAGCAGTAACAGTAACATGCGTACATGTATAATTAAATGTGACTTTTAGTTCCCCATATAAGCATTTCATGAGCTGTTTTTATTCTTCATGTTTCACAAAAAGAAAAAGTACAATATAAAATAAACTGCCTCTTTGTCCCTGTTTACTAAATAACTTTCAAAATATCTTTTAATACAGTTGTCACAAGCTGTAGCTACAGTACTGTAGCTGTGTATTTGATATCAAAATGAGTTGGTGTAAATAATTTTCAGTCATCTATCAAAACCTCGTCTCATTATGTCTTTTGACCATTTGACCAGAAATATTTTTCCAAGACTTATAAAACTTACCTGACGTCAGACAGCAGCAATGTAAATTATTAAAACTTGTGTATGCTTTACTTTCTACATCTTTGTTTAATCTTGACCATCGTTAATTTCAGTCAAGTAAAAGGAAAATAAGTTGGTAAGGCTTTTAGATAAGTGTTAAACACCACTGTGGCAGGCCAAATGAAATGCCTTAAACATAATATTTTCAAAGAGCTTACAGGAAAGCACATTTATTCTTAACTTTCTGCTTCACAAACACCTCATCTATTTTGAAATTTCAAAGGAATGACAGGATAAGTAGGAGGGGAAATAAGGAAAGCTTAAAGCTCAATCTCAACATAAGCACTTTAAGTTCCTCTGTTTCTTCTGCTGTCTGATATTAACCGGGTGCCAACATCATAAAGCCAAGAATCTGCCAAGCACAGCACTCCAAAAAAATGGACATATACAGTCCACGCAAGTAATCGTGCATTACGCTGCAGTCACAGAACTTGTTGCAAAACCAGTTCTCTTTATTCTTTCGTACATGTATAATTAAATGCGCCTGTTTTCTGTTGTCACAGTAGGACTTAATGGCACACAGCATATCCTTAGCCATGGAGGCTGTGTGTTGAAAGGGGAACGTGCTCATCAGAAGATGAAAATTAAACAGTTCGGCACACACCCGACCTGCAGAGCAGCAACGCGCAGGGCTCTGAATGTATTCACACAGGCACGCACACATTCCTGCACATGTTCACGCCAGGAGACACACACAAACACAGAGTCTACAACACAGCTGGATTCTGTTACCCACAATACACTGCAGCCATCTCTCACTGTGAGACAGAATGAGAGGCCCACATAAACTTTAGTCCTCCCCTGTGATAAGAGGTGGGCAGCGAGAATAAATGGAGATGGGGAATTGCAGAGAACGAGTGTGAGAGGTAAGATGTTTAAATAGCTGGTTAGCTGACGCCTGCCACCGTTCATCCACAATTTGCTGTAAACAAAGACTCACTCCTCTAAACTTAAAGTGCATGGCAAAACCCAAACATGATTGTGTTGTGTATTCTCTCAAAGCAAGGTGCAAGGAGTCTTGGTCCTGTAGAAGCACAACTATGGTGACTTGACGACAGAGAAAGAAAGTTCCACGGCATTATTATAAGTTGAACCTTATTTTGAAAATCTGGAGAACAGTCACATGGCTTAAAAAAGTTAGATGAGGGATGAAATGTCTTTTCCAAATTTTGATCTTTTTTATTCGTAACAACAACCTCAAGAAACCTGAGCAGGCTTGTACAAAATATTCTGCTCTGCTTTTGGTTTGTTGCTATGACTTCTGCTCCATCAAACTTTAATGGACTGATGTCACTATTTTCCCAAATGTCAGCAATGAAATTAATGAAAAATAAACCTCAAACTAGTAGTTGCTATGAATTATAATTTACCTCAAAAAGAACATATGCTCTCTCTCTCTCTTGCACTCTTTCTCCCCCTTGCTATGGCTGGCTGTACTGTATTGTACCACTGTTAGTTGTCAAGAATAGGATCATAGGAAGCACAACAATGGAAACAACACTCTTTGCAGAAAGCTTGTTATCTGACGCATGACCTTAGGGGGTTTGCACTGCCATTTCTCCCTCTGAAAACTACCATTCGGTCACTGGATTGTAGAGGTAGATGCTGGTCTTATCAATGATTATCATGATGACCCTTGAGATGATAGTCATATCAGAAAATTTACAAATAGCAACTGCACTAGAAGTATTCTAGAGATGCACGAGGAAACAACCATGAAGAGGAGATGATCCAAATTTCAAACACCTTTGGTATTTGATCTTATTATTTGTGGAGTTGTGAAACTTTATAATGGCAAATTTTATATATATTGAAGGGTAAAGATTGCTTGTGTTGAAAGCTAATATGCAAATTACGGAAATTCGCATTGTTCTTACTGCTACCAAAGGCTGTGCTGCGTTTCCCTCTTGGCTAGAATATCCAGATCAATGACCAATGCAAAAGGGCAAAATACATTTAAACCATTGTTGTTTAATTACTGAATAATTATTGTCTTTACTCTTTATTCCTATCCAGTTTAAGTACTTACATGTCAAAGAAAGCAGGACAGCTAGTTGGTGAAGGCTACGTAAAACGCTGGTATTAATTACACTTCATACCAGCATTATGAGGATTGGTAAACAGAAACTGCTAAAACCAGAACCAACTACAATGGCTGTGTAAAAGTGCAAACAATTGAGCAGTCATTTGGATAAATTGTTTAGAAGACAAAAGTTTGTGGTGGCAAATTATTCACATTTGTTTTTTTTACTGACACTAAATTGGATGATGGAGAGACTGGCAGATGTGAAAGAAAAAGCATCAGTGGTGAGGGTACAAAGAAGTAAAGCGGCGATCATAAATTCGTGTTAAAAAGTTGTTCTGCAGGGAGATTACTTCATTTTCTTTTAGAAAAGAAAGGAGTCTTGATTTAGTGGTACCAACTCTTCCAAACAGGAATATCGCGTTACCTCATGCTTGAAAAGCTTACCAGTAAAATCAGTTTAACAAGGTCTTTCTTTCTAAAACTCTTACCCCACAACTGTTTTGTAAGAAGATAAATTATAGCCAGTGCACTGTATATGTACTGTACTGGGGTTGCACAGGAACGTAAAAGCACATGGACAAACATGTGTAAGGATATTATAAATAAAACAGATTAAGGCTTAACACACACAAAGTAAATAGAAATGTTATTCTGATGGGCGTGCTGCATGAAAGGTCAGTTGTGTAAAGGATTTTGTGGTTGAGCAAGTCTCTTTATTTTCCATGACCTCAAAAGTTATGATGACTTCTAGGATTAGTTTGTTAATCTGAGCCTGACATGACGTCTTTTCTTTCTTGCCTTAGGAACATATAACGGAAAGTTGCATCAATCTTATCTGGATAGAGGGTCGGCAAGCCTGAGGATTTATGTTGCATCAACTATTCTCATAACCCAAGTATCTGTAGTAAAAAAATTAACAGAAGATTAGATTAATATATACCATTGGGTGAGATTAAATGAATATATAATCAGGGCTTTATGGTCTGAGATTACCAATGCAATGACTATAAATACAAATCATCCAAAAACTATAAATGACAATCCAAAAATTACAAAACACAAAGGAAATGTTTAGATATTGTATTGTTTTCCCATAGATTTGATTTTTACTCATGGGAGTAGTACTTTACTACTAGTTTTCATCTACAAATATAATTTATTAAAAAGTCTTCTGTGTGAAAAAATAACAGAGAAAGATAATCAGCTCTCTCCAATGAGCCTCTCATTCTCCATTTGGGGTAATCTTCTACTGTAGCTAGCATTTTTTGCTTTGCACAGTGCAGCAATCTGTTGAAGGTTCTGATTAGAGTTGTCCTCCAGTTCACAGCAAAGCTCCAGAGCTGAACAATGACTACCATCATCAGCTGCAGTCTAATGAGGTCTATCTGACAGCAGGACGAGAGACTCAGTGAAGAAGCAGCAAAATGATATAATGACCGTATATCCATGCAATCCATGAGATTGACTGGGCTGACTGGTTAGCAGCCACTAAAACTTTATAATAAGAACAAATGGATTGTTAACTACAAACCTACTGCTGCTGGTCTTTTGATTAAAAAAAGATAAAGTACCAGAACTACAGGATATGTATTCAGTCTCGTGCAGTCCTTTAAGTCCTTTAATGTGAAATAATACATTTACTGATCTAAACTATAAAAGGAACATTCCCACAAAGTTAGTCATCGCCTGTGAGGTTTTTGGCATCACACGTGCTGACAGTCTATATTAGGATGAAGAAGAATCGCATGTACAACGAGCCACATGAAAGACACAATAAATAAATCACATTAAAAGCTTAAGTACAAATACAATTTATATTTCTTTGTCATTCTCTTCAACTGCATTTACTTCTTGACTTGTTCTTCTGTGTGCTCTCAATAGAACCATTGTTTTTGGCAAAGTATATACAGCTCCACACTTAGACATGTATCTGTGACTTATGTTCACCTCCGTCTCTCATTAACCATACCTGCTTTTGTACTGTTAATAGAAGCAGTTACGTACTAGCTAAATTGTATGAGCGGACAACCTTTTTGACACTGGTAAGGGTAGCTTCAGATATATTATGAGGTTTGAAATATCAGATAAATGGCAATTAGAGCTGAAAAGCCAGAGTAGGGATCCAGTATCTGCCCTCTAGTAACTTACAATGGGTGAGGTGCGGTATCCTGTAAACAAAAATCTATCAGTGAAAGTATTATGACTTTAAGTCTGCCAGCACATAATGACAGTTAACCTGGTTATTGCCTTGTAGATATGAGATTTGTGCAGAGGATGTGTAATTAACAGTAGAAGCCATTATAGAAGCACTGAACAAAGTAACCTCAGTCAGCTTTGTGGATGGTTTTGGCCTCTGGTGGTTTCACCAACGCCTTGGTGTGGTGTTTTAAGGTATGGGAGTGTTCCAGTTATGCTCCTGCTATGCTGAAAATGCAGAGCAGTGTGCTGTGGCTGCCTGTTAGACCTTGAGTCCCATCTGTGGGTTTAAGGAACATTTCCGTAAGGAAATCCAGTCCCCTTCCCAGTAGAATACTAGAAGGTAAGCTTACCTTGAGGTATTCATGGGCAAAAGCCAACAGAAGAATATCCGAACAGATTTAGATTTCCTCCTGAAGTAATTCCAGATAGAGCTGTACTGACAAGTACTTGACAGTAAAACAGTGTTAGTGTTGTTGTAGTTTTGTATTTGATTGGACTTTGTTTTTAAATAGGAGCAGATACTTTGGCTAATCTTACAGGGACTGAATGATTCTTAAGAATTGGTTGGCTTTATTACTCTTCATTGACATCTACTTTTTAAAATCAGAATCTTAGCCATTACCAGGACTTACTAGGACACAATTTCTAACAGGCACATCTGTTATGCCCCAGATGTACCTTTCAACAATGATAACTGCGGAACTGCATTTTGGTCTCTCTGTGCCAGAGTTTCTGGCAAACCTTAAAGAGTCATTTTTTTCATCAAGTTATAAGCTAAGCCCATGTTTACCAAGTGAAGTTAAAAGCAATTATGTTGTTTTTGTGTCTGATCCACCAGCGTGATTCACTTCCCAGCTCCTCCAGACTGCATGTTGAAGTAAAGCAAGATACTGAACCCCAAGTTGTCAGAGTACAATTTGTGTGAATGTGTGTGTAACTGTGTGAATGAGGCTTGTAGTAAAAAGTACCTTGATTGCTCAGTTGGAGTAGAAAAGCGCTATATAAGAAAATCTAGGGTAGAAAACACATTTATTGTGCCTTGTTGCTACTAACTCATTTAACAGCTGTACACCACACTAACAGAACACAACAGAACACAAACTGAACTTTCATTCGTTTTTGCTAACTAGAAGAATATGTCTGTGTGTCTTAATGTGCTTTTGTTTCATCTTAACAAAATTAAGCAGAGAGATATTGTGTATGCAAACATACAGAGGAGGAATTAGCCAGCCTTGTTGTGTTTACTTGTGGTACACCAGCCACATGCCTGCATTCAGGGTGAATGTTGGTGACACTGGTTTTTCCACAGAGTTGAAGCCTCAACATCAGCAATGAGGCACCACAAGCACAGTTGGGTATTCTGATGTAACAATTGGAGCAGCAAACAAGTCACAAAGTCGAAGGTTGCGTGCATGTCTTCACGCTCAAGTGCCTCCAAATCTGTTTTGTCAATCAACAGTTGTAAATAAGCCTGTCACCTGGAGTCAGCTTCACACAGGTGTGCCAGCAGGCAAATGGCAACAGGCACAACCCATACAAGCATGCCTATTCTTTCACCCACCTCCTCTTCTTACTACTTGTACAAATTTTTCTAAACCCTCCCAGTGAGGTATGTAATCCTCCAGATGCTCCTTTTGTGGGTATTTTCCTTACAGTAAGAGTAAGTGCATAAAAACAAGTCTGATATCTATAAATGAAGCCTAAAATAAGTAACACTCAAGTAACTTGTTATTGTCTTTTTGCAATGTTTGTAAAGTCAAACTTTTTTCACCCCGAAGCAGCGAGCCTCCTCATTCACCTTCCTCGGATCTATCAGTTCTCGGCCTGCAGTCACTTGTCGCTCACTTTAAAGCGCTGTTCGCTGTAAACAGAATCTCTGCAGCAAAGACAGTGACAGAAGTCACAATAGCAATGAAGACTTTTGAACAAAAGCCAAGGTTCTCTGAGATTTTTACTGTCATTTTTCTCAATTAAGTAAGCCCGCCCCATCTTCATTTCTATTGCATCCTACAATCACTGCTTTATATCACAAATTACGTCTTTAATGTTAAACACACGTAGGGCTGCACGATTTTGCATAAAATGAGAATCACGATTTTTTTGCTTAGAATTGAGATCACGATTCTCTCACGATTTTCTTTTCCAATATAAATGTTTATTGCACTTATTAACTGCACATCAACTTCGTAACAGTAACAGTTGAGACTGAACATAAAAACAATAAATGTCTCACTTGTCTACTCTGACGTGATGTCGTAGTGTTAGCTTGCGGTGCTGCTACTATGGCAAAACACAGCTTGCAAGTGGTATCTTTTTGACTCTCATCGTCTTCTTTGAAACCAAAAAAACTTCCACACGGAGGAATGAGAACCTTTTCTTGGAATTAATGTTACAGTGGGGTTGTCATTCTCACCACCATCAGCGAGCTTTTCCTCTGTGCTCATTGTGTTTTCAGGCAGTTTCTCTCAGTGCTCTCCATTGTTTTTTCCCTGCCAGCTGGCTTCTGTATCACGTGGTATAAGGCTCCGCCCTTGTCATTTGTTGAGCAGGAAGAGTGAGCATTTGTTTTCATGCAGATTATGTCCCGGATCAAAATGCGGTACAATCGTCATCTTTTTTTTCTTTTTTTTTAATCGTTGTCATTTGGAAATGAGATCGCACATAAGTATGAATTGAGATCGCGATTTTCTAACGATTAATTGTGCAGTCCTAAACACACGTGTGATGTAACTGTTCCTTCTTCATCTTTCTCCCTTACCTCCACCCCAATTACTGACTGATGTTTGCCTGTTTGCCAACAGGGCTCCCTCATGTTTGTTCAGCCCTCTGGCAGGGTCCCTGTTAGGCATGACTGTGAGAGAAAAGTCGGGTGGTAGAAGCCTGTTCTCCGGTTTGTGCAAGGTTAGACAGATGCTTTAGACAGATAGCATCTTCACAGCTTATCTGCACTTTAAGAGACATCAAGCTCAGGTTTGGTTCTGACTAATCTAATTTGTTTGGTTCATCACCGCAAACATACACAGAGACAGAATGTTAAGAAAGCAGAAACTCGAACTGAAGCTTATCTTAATTGGCCGTTTACTGGTCCACATGAACCATCTGTAACCATGTGTACAGAGTATCCCATTCATATGCACTCAACTAACTTTGAGTTACCAGAACCCAACAATAAAGTTATCTTGGATAATTATTGATTTTAGGGGTTATAATCAGTTTTGTGTTGCATTGTATTGAACTAGTGACCTGTCCAGGGTGTACAGCTGCCTTTTAGCCTATTTCAGCTGGGGTACGCACAAGTCCATAACTTTAAATCTTTCCCCCCATGAAAACTACATTTAACCTCACCTGTACCCTGATGAATTTTGACAACTCAATAAACATCAGTAAATGACAACTTGGTGTTTGTTCTTTCTAAGGCTAGGCCTAGTAAGCCATTCGCTCTTTTGTCCTGGAATCAGGCCTAAAATAAGACAAAAACTGCTCAATTCAGAAAAAAAGAAACAACAGTTACCCCTGGTATGCTTAGAAAGAGTTTAGTTAGATAAGCAGTTATAAAATTAATTCATCCAACAATTTCCTCAACCACTTATCTAATTTATATTATTTATATTATTTTTCTTTATATTTTGGTGTTCAAAATCTTACATAGAACCAAATTTGTTCTGCGAATGTGCCGGAACTTATTTTCACCACAAGCTTCGGATGCTAGAGCACCGTTTGCGCGACTGTCATGGGAGTTCTCGTTTGACCAAAGTGTACTCTGTAATTTGTGCGGAAATTTCACTGGTGGTGAAAAATCAGAAGCAATCGGTGCTGTTGTTTACAGTCACACATCTAAAGATCAAATTTGTGCAGCACCAGTGAGACTTTGCAACATAAATGCAGAAAATGCAACACACACACACACATATAAAATATAAAACAGACCAAAAGCTTCCACCAACTGTCCCCTGCAGCTCGGTCATCTTATTAAGGCAGTGTTCGGCCAAGGAGTGTGGATGGATTTACTGCTGAGAAATTATAGGAAGTGCCAGTAGTATAATTGGATTTTAACTGAAAAATGAGTTCACCTTCTGAAAAACCCATTAATATCAGGCACAAACGGTTCATGTTTGTATGTAGACGTGCATCACTAAAGAACGATTTTGGCATCGATGTGGGATGAGTGTTTACTTTGTCACTTATCTATTTATTTTACCTCCTGACAGATCCTTTAAAATAAACACACACACACAAGCCCATTCTTGTCCCTGCTGGAAGGGGAATCAATTAGTGCAAACTGAACTGCGTGTGTGTGTGTTTGTTTGGCTCAGTTAAAGCCACTGACCTTGACTGGTTCATGACCCAGAAACAAAGGCTGCATTTTACACAGGAACAGATTTTTAACTCTTTGCAGTGCTGTTCAGAGCTAAACCCGGCCGTCTGTTCTATCAGCTTTACAAGACCAGACCTGTTCCCTGCCAGCATTTCCACAGTGTGAATGCAGCTACAGACACATAAAATGTGTCCTGGGAGGGCGACTTTGCTGAGAAGCCTTTGTGTCGGTGAGAGACGGAAAATATATGTGTATCACACATACACACAAACAAACACACTCTCTAAATGGTGTGGTTCCTGCACACTATTTAGAGTGGCAGGAACCAGATTTTCTATCTGTTTGTGCTTGCCTCACTATCAGCGCTCACAGATAATTAAACTCATCATCACCTGCCTCGAATAACCGGAAACTGCCTTCCAGTCAGTCTGCAGTAAAGTGACTATAACTTACTGTGGTATACCGCAGAGTGTAAGATTGTGAGTCAAACCACTTAAGTCGCCCAACGAATGATGTAGTGTCACAAGGTCAAAGGTCATGTTAACAGTCTGACTTACTTCTTAGGTTTGTTTTCATTCAAGAAGGAATGTGATGGATGTTAAACAGCAAACTATACAGAAAGAGGAATAGGTTACATCAGAAATTTGCCTCCGTGTGCAACCAATTCATTGCTGTTATCACTGCTAGCGTGCTTTTTTTTGATGGCCCCACATTGCAAAACTATGACTTCAGTATTATAGCTAACCAAAAATATGTTAACTTAAGTGATGAGTAAAGCTGTATCGTCTCTTTAACCGATCGACTGCTTGAAGTAGAGGAGGATGTAAGTGTTTAAATCGAGATTACCTTAATTAACAGCATATATAGTGCGCTCTACTTGCAGGTCTATCTGAGGACCCTAAGTTGGTGTTGTTTCTTCATCATCATAATAATGTTTGTCCAGGATCAATATTGCAACAGACCAATCACGTTGTGATGTCATATCTTTGGAATGTGGAGGAAAAAGGAAAAGAAATGCTTTTGTTTACATATAACACCCTTCTAGAACAAATGGTAGTCATTCCAAGTGTTTTCTTTATTCCTTTATGCTTTAGAATAAATAATAGTGCTTTCAGCGTTAGCACGGTTAGCTCGTTAACGCTTTAGCGCCGTGCAGCCCCACGCACGGGGTGATCCGCATTAACTCGCTAACGGAGATTTGCCGCGTTAATGCGGTTATGGCATTAACGTCATTTTAACAAGATTAATGCTGACACTTCTAATAAATATATAATCAAGTTAGGGTTGCTCATATCCAAATTTAGCTTATACATGTTGGTTTGCTAGTAATAGTTTTTAATAGCATTAGCTAACATCTTGGGTAATGCTAACTGAATGCTCAGACAATGTGATTGGTCAGTGGCAATACTGATACCGGAATAATGCCAACAAAAGGCTCAGATTGTGCCTATATGCTTTCCTTTTACGCCTAAATTAATTATAAATGGGAAATTCAAGCTAGTATTCGTAGGTTATTACATTTTTTAAAACAACTTATTTGATGAGTTAGCGATATGCAAATATTTGCAAAGTTTAACCTCAAATTTGGCCCATTCGTTTTTAACAAGGTGTTACTTAGATTGGTGACAATCAATAAAAGTTCAGTAAACACAAACATAAAGTTTGCAGGTGCCAACAGGTTTTGGCACTTCCACAGAACTCGAAGTAAAGGGTGTTTTCAAAGGTTGTTTGTTCCTCCCGCTGTCAAAAATCATTAATCAGTCCTGACAGGCTTTTGATGTCGAACTTTTCTCCCTGATAAAGTAATACTCATGATTGTCTGTCCAGTGAAAATAGGTCAGATGAGAGCAGACTGACCTAACCATCGACCAGTTGATCCTGAAACTATGTCACTCGATGTCAAACAGAGTCCAAGAAAATTGATTTCCAAACAATAAGAGAGTCAATAAAGAATTTAGCTTGGCAGAACGACTTCCAATATCCATGCCACTGAGCAGCTGTAGCTGTGAAGCAGTCAGACAAAACGACATAGTTTTAGCACTTTTATCAGCGTATCAACAGGTAATTGCTACAGCCACTGGTGTGTGGAAAAGGAAGCTTGTTAGACATTACAAAAATTGTGACTGGCTGATTATCATCACCTCTTTTGGCTGTACTGTACTGTTAACAGCAGTAGCGGTTTGTTTTTCTAACAAACTGTTTTTAAGGAGTGTGCTACAGAATCAAATCAAACTGGTTTAATTTAACTTTGGTGCAGAACGACAGCATGTTGATTTAACAGCAGTTACACAAAAAGATCCATGAAAGCAAAAAAGTGGAAAATGCTACAGTCTTTAGTTCAAGGTAAAAATATGAATGCAGAGAGTCACATGTCACACTGCTGTGCAATAGCAAAGAACAGTGTAGCTGCTGGAGAATGGTGAACAAGACATGAAAACTTTTATTACCTTTAAATTCCACATATGCTGCCCTACCTGCGACAAATCCAGTGCTTCTTTTTTGTTTTAAATAACAGACATGGCATTCTGTATGTCTGCAGTAAAATGCACGGCGTGCTGGAATCAGACTCCCGGGAAGACAAATGTGAAGGAGCAGTGCTGACACGCTTCACTGCAGGCCAGGCGTTGACACACGACTCAGAAAAGCCTCGAGGCTCGGAGGGATGTTTGGAAAAGGAACGGGGAGAAAAAATGGTGTCATGTTTATGTAGATGGATGGAGTGTGAATGCACAATCGCAACACATACACACAGACTCCCACTGAAGCCACAAGTGGCCTCCTTTGATTTTGCACTGATGGCATAAATAAGGCTGGCTTTTTATGTATGCCAGCTCCATTTAATAGCTAGACTTGATATATATTGTAGATACCTATAACAGTTAATTTGCATAGTGTTAACCTTTGCAAAGCAGCTGATGGTATCCGCTTCACATCTCTGTTTCACAGAAGCTGAAAGAGGCCAGTGACAGCAATCAAGCCTACTCTAATGCTCAGGTTATTTAAAATAACACTATTTTAGTTAGGAAAGCATCAGTTTGTAGAAAGTACGACAACAAAACAAGACAAAAGTTCCAAAAATACAACATGTAAAGCTGTTCTTCAAGCTTCCATTTATAAAAAAAATTGTTTGTTTCAACTAGAGGAACAAGGCTGAGTCAATGTGCACTTTTTACTTTAATGTGCTCTGGTCACTGCTTATTCAGCTGTCCTGTGTTGCTATCTCCAGCTGACAGACTACACTCAGTTTAAAGTCCTTGGGATCCTGTATGAACTCTTAGATTTCTTTCTACAAGTCATTTTACATGCAAGGCATGCAAAGAGAATCTGTAGTAAGTTTCTTTGCTTTGTCTCTGATCTTCTTACTGGTTAGAGGGGGTAAAGGCTCAGTTTGAAAAACATGAAATCACTCCATGCTACAATCAGTTTAATCTCAGTTTAACAACTTCTGAATTAGAACTGGCAGCTCTTTATAGTGTTGCAAACATAGTGACGTTCCCTCTAGATCTGGCAACTTCTGAGGCCTCTTTAAAGATCCCCGCATTTAAAAAAAAAGAAGAAAGAAATGTTTGGCCAAAGTCGACTGTTTTAATGAGAACAATTTATGTTACAACATCAAGAATGTGCAAATTATTTTGAAAAATCTAGCAACATTTAGCAACCCTTATAGCGGTCTTTAGTTTCTTAGTGTTGAAACCACAACTAAACTCACTGAAACAGAACAATGGAGAAACAAATAACACCTAAAGATCTTTTGCTCTTTGTTATTCCTTTTTTTTTTATATTTTCCTTGGAAAATGGGTGCAGGGATTTAGTCTTTGGCCTTAAAAAAGTTTTTTGTAGAGTTGTAAAAAACACAGTTTGTACAATTCCAGTAAGCTTGGAAGTTTTTCAGGAATTGTTCTTCAGGCGACAGTCTTTTCAGTGGTGGCTCTTAATCTTTGGAACAACTTATATCTGTCAAACTGTGTTATGTTCACAATTTGACAAATAAATGGGGACAAACTGTGTGTCTGTGCAACAGGCTACAAGTAACAAGGTGCCTAAAAATATAATTTATGACAAAATACTAGCTTATCCCTTGAGACAGGCGCCTTTTTTAAGTTTGAATGATTCATAGGTCAGTGTTGAGTGGCTTAACAAACAAAAAAAACATTCCTCTGAAAATATTGGTGTACAAGGACTGGACTGAAAATGAGTGAAAAGAAAAGCCTTCAGAAAGCCTGGAGAACTATTGCTCAAGGCCACGATTAAAAAGAAATTACGTCTGGCTCCTTGGATGCAAAATATAAAGAAATAAAGGGGTGGACCAAGACTTTTGCAGAGTACCATATATGAAGACTAAAGAACAACAGCTAACGTTAATGGTGCGTGAGGTTATCTATCACCTTCATTTACTGGCAAACTCTGGGTTTAGCAGGACACATCCCATCCTGCACCCCACTTTTTCTATCCCTTTGAATAATGGCAGCCATCAAATTTAACTAAGCAGGGGGTTTAGTGAACGCCAGAAGTCTGTGAACTGAACAGCAACCCAATCAAGACTCAGCACAGATATATTAAGACCAAACTGCTGTGATTGAGCCTGTGAAATTGCTTCATCAATCCTTGCAACCTCAGTCTGTCTAATATATCCCATCTGTTCTGGGGAAGGGAGTCTGGTGTGTCTTGGCCTCATCCGTGGTATGGAGTAAGGTTTCTGCAGTTGCCTGACCTGCTGACTGCTTGTTTTGGACTTTGCATTGGTCTGTCTATGTTTATGGAGTGTCTTATCCAGCAGTCACAGCTAATGTAGAGCACATTTGACGGACACTAGTAAATCAACACTGGCTCCTATCTACAAACTTAAAAGTCTGCCACGTATCTGAGAGCAAATTTTAGTTAGTGCACCCTAAAGATTAATAAAACGTGTCGTTGTTTGCTGTCTCAAAATCAAGCACAGCATTAGTTGCAGCGGTCCCAACAGATCAGCTCACCTTTACTCATGGCTCAGCTGATACCTTAATGCAAATCCATTTGGATGCAAAGACGTAAGGCACGGCTAATCCTGCCTACAGTTGTGGCACATCTGCAGGCTGCTTTGCAACCCATCTCCAATTCCACAGAATAACTGATGGAACTTGAGAGTATCTGAACCACAAAACAGCTGCTAATTTGCTGCTAACAATTCACTAACAGACCCCAAAGCAGCAAAAAGTGTGGATAAAATTAATTTCAGGGGATAAAATTATCAAAAGTGTCCCATCTTAAGCTTACACTCTAAACTTCAAAGTTGAATTTTCACATCTTCTACCATCCGTCTTTGGCATTGGTATGAATACACTTGTATACACAGGCTACATTTCCACTATGAACCCCTCTGCTTGCCATTGTTGTTTAAGCTGCTAAAAGCTAACTCTTGATCCACCTCTGCGCTCTTTGAAGTGGAATTCATCTGTGAACAAGATGTCCAAATTAAAAATACCACAAGCTCGCCCACAGCCACATTCTGCTATGCAGGGTTTAGCGAGACGGCGATGTGTGTAAAGTGCCAAGTCAGATGCATGTTAGACGACAATAACTCAGACACACAGCTGCTGTCAGACACCGGGGGAGTTTAAATAAAATGTAATTGCCACTTTTTACCCAAAATGTTGTTGTACCCAGGTAAAATTTGTTTGTCTTGAGAATAAAAAAAGCTGAGTCATTCTTGACCAGATTTTCTTTTACCCTGGCTTGTGGGAATTATAAGGAAATAATCCTCCTCATGATCTTATCCATGTTACAGATAAAAAGAACAGCTTGAAAGTGGTGACGTGAACAGACGTTCCTCATGAACAATAATTACTTGCCGTAATTCTTCTCAGCTTTCTGCTCAATTTAAAATCCGAATTCCTGTTTTACAGCAAACACAGTGATGAGTCGATAAAACACGCTTTGGCCTTTGATTTTTTTTGTCACTGCAGTGTGAGACATATACATTTATATATGTAAATACTTTTTCCCTTTTCTTCGTTCAAAACCCCATGATGCATTGAGCATTGTAAAGCAGTGAAGCAGGAAAAATCTGAAAGATATATTATCATCTTGTGAAAAGCTTACTTATCTTTTTCTTTATATAATCATTTCTAGGTTTTATATTCCAGACTTAACTGCAGCCAGTTTCACCTTTCAAAACACCGCACACCTTGGAACATCGTGACCCTAACCTGCTCTCATACTAATAAGCAAGGAAGTAACAGTTGCACAAGCCTCTTCAAACTCTTTTGTCTTGCTTTGGTGTTCCAAGTATCACCAGAGGCTCCTGGCGAAACGGAAACCAGTCGAGTCAGTTTCTTCCCATTTGGATCACCTATATTGCAATTTTGACTCAGACTCAACACTTTTTTTTCTTTTTCTTTTTTTTTGCCTGTGCTTCTTCTGCTTGGTCAGTTTTCTTGTCCCGGTCTTCTGGTTGACTGAGTCCCCCTTTGACTCCTGACCCCTTAATCCCCTGCCAGCTGCAGCGAGGCCCCCCAAGGAAGACCTGTGACTGTGCGTGCCTGTGTGTTTCTATCAGTATGTATGTGAGAGAGGCAACAAAAGTTCTATGCAAGATATGGATGAGCACTAGCATACAGTACACTTCTGTACTGATTAGCATTGTCTAAAAGCTTTTTTTCTTTACACATCATCATTGCGGATTGACATGTGCATGACATTTATCCTCTTACACGAAAGAATTTCTGTTAAATGATAATGGTAGTCTTGCCAGTTACAACATAACTGGCAAGACTCAACATTCATACAAACAGCCCATAAGGTTGCTGCTAATACACCCGAGGCTGTTATTGAACAGCGAAGCAGTGATTTATGTTATTCACAGTCTGACTGTTGAATTTCTTGGATAACGAGTGTAGCATCACACCTGCAGTCATGGATGTGATTCAGCCGACTTTACAGTAACTTTTGTTGATATCTTTTTACTGTTGCACAACTCTTACCCCCAAAGGGATCAGTTATGCCTCTCCATTCATTAGTCACTGTTACACTCTGTCTATCTATTGGAGGCCATCCCAGCTGACATATGACTAGAGGCAGGGTACAACCTGAACCATCCAGCCCACCCCAGTCCATCAGCAACCATTTTTACTCACATTCACACCAACGTCCACTTAACCAAAGACTGTTTTTCTTCCATTTGTGGGAGTAAGCTGGAGTACCCATAGAGAACATGCAAACCACCATGCCACTGTGACATCCCAGTTTAGTTTCACCTAACATTTTAAAGAGAGGAATCCTGAAACTAACAACCATTAATTAGTTGGTTTGTGTTTTTTTGTTGGTAATCCCTTAACTTACACCAAATCCTGATCAACCGCCTAGAGATTTTCCTTTCAGTACTCTCATGTACCAATTGACTGTTCTGTTGCTATCACAGGGCAACTCTAATGTCTTATTTAGAGTTAAGATATCAGTCTCCAAGTTAGTAATTTAAAAATACAAAATTTAAAACCAGATTCCTACCCAACAATAATGGCCTGAGCCCAGCTCTAGAAATTAGGTACTAAACTTGCTAGCAATGGGTCCCAAGAATACTCTTGACTTCATTCTGCCATAGCAAGCTTTCAGTAACTCTTCATTGAGTTAAATGTGCAATCCTGACAACACAACACCAAAGAAGACTGCAGGATGCTACCAAGATAATGCATGCTTTGAGAGCCATTGGTGCACTCCAGAAGTCGAAATGTCTAAGGTCCTAGATAGAATTTTCAACTGGAACGTCCCCTCGGGTCAGACTTCCAGCCTTCCACCAACACCCGCACTACCAATGCTTGAATGCATGTTTACATTTGTAAAACTGTAAAACTTGCAATCTTTAAAGTCACTGTTGTGTATTTGTGATTAGCTAAATAAGTGATATCAGGGCATTGACCAGGAACTGCCTTTCAATGTGCTGCAGCTGTGCTTTTAAGCCAAACTAATAAGCATTACATTGCATTGGTAGTGATGCATGGATGCCTGTACCTTGCTAAGGGGCTAAACAGGTCCTGTTTTTTCTTGCTTTTCCAAGTTGACTGTTAAAATGCACTCAACACAGGAGTGACGTCACTCCCAGCACCGATATCTGACTTCTAAGGCGAACATTAAGCAGCGTAATATTGTGACAGACCAGCATTAACATTTTAGGAAACATGAAACAGAAGATGTACCTCACATCCTCACATTATTTCTCACTAGTTCATTCCACTTGTTCTGTGCATACTTGTTATGCATAACTCACCTATTTTCTACGATTATTATTTACTCTGTTTTGTTGTTATTTTTTAGTCCAATCAATTTTCTACAAGTGTGAGCACCTCTACACCTCTAAAAGCAAAAGTTTCTGTAGTTTGTAGAACTCCGTTGTTTTATAAGACAATGTAGAGCAGGAAAGGCAACAGCAAGTCGAGGTATCGCTGCTAAAGGTGCTTCTACAAGCTACTTAATCATCTGTAGTCAGCTCTGTGAGACTGCAGAGAGCCGCAATTTAGAGGGCGTTTAATGTAACTGAATAACTGTTTTGTGTAACACTGATCTCAATTTCTTCTTTAAAAACCTGTGTGTTAATGTGCATTATATTCTCTATTAAAAAAAACTTCACTCATGAATTGTGCAAATAGGCAAACGGAGATTTGCAAACAGACAAAATCAGGTCTTACCTATCTGAGAGTAAACACGATACTGCATATGAACCTCTATGCAGACCTATAGAGGTCCCCTAAAGTAACACCTCACCTAACAATGACTCGGCAATCTTTCAAAAGTCCTGATGCGTACAACTAGTTAGACACACACGTCAACTATAGTGCACGCGGCTGTGGTGAGCAACAACGCCTGTTTGTCAAACGGCCTCTCTCCTCACCTGTTGTGTGTTTGACTTGTTGAAAATATCACAGGTCCAGACCTCTGCTCTTTGAAGTGCTTTGTGAGGCCCTGCAGTCCCCAGGCCATGTGTGTTTGTGTGTGTTGCCTTGTGCTGTTGAATGGGAATGAAAGGGTGTATATGTGTGCAAAGCAAAACTATGTGCCCCCAGGAGAAAAAAGAGATGGAAAGGGGCTCAGAAAGAGGGGGCTGGAAGTTGGGCTTTCTCTAATCTACTACACTACCCCCATCCAAAGACACACACACATACGCATAGATACACACTTGCCCTCAGGTATATCTCCCACTGAAGGACAGAGTGGTGAAGTGTTACCTTAAAGGCAGATTAAGGAGCAAGTCTGAATTTGAAAGCGTTCTTTATATGAAACAGAAACTGATTCTCTCAGGTCTCAATTGGCAAGGAAAATGCTTACTTGCTTAATGGTCATTGTCATTTTTAGGAGCTGATTTTGCAGTTTTATTAACGTGTCAATCTCAAGGGGAACTTGGATACTGAATACTAAGATTTTGTTCTTAAACTCGTCACACATTAAGTGCTATAACCCGAGTGGAAAAATAGGTATTTTCGGGTCATCAGAAGGTTAACTGTTGTCTCATCCTGCATTCTGCATAAAGCAACACAGACACAGTTGCTCTACTGGAGGCATCTTACATCTCCTGGTGTCTCCTGGTACCACGCAGGAATGTTACAAGGAGCCTGCATGTGTCACGCTCTTTACCTTCCTATTGAGCCGCCAGTGTTTATAGAACACACTGTGAGGGTGGGGCGGGTGTTCAGGAGGGGGGGGACATGCTTCATGGGTTAGTAAAACGAGTAACAACTCCTAAACCATCCATGGTGGTGGAAGGGGAGTAGGCAGGGTTTAAACTCAAGGAGGGGTTCCCCTCTGGTGAGCATGTTAAGCCTCATGTTGTTATGTGTTGTTTGAGTCTTGAATTCCTCGGCTGTCAAGGAGGCTTGTAAAGATGTAACGTGAGCCTTTTTTTTAATGTTGCTGAAAACAGAGACCAAATTTAGCAATATAGCCCAACTCCTGTCATTCAAATGCATGTTTTAGTGGATTTAGGCAAAAATTAGATGCATAACAGGCTGCAAAAAAAAAAAAGAGGCATCCACTTCCAGTAACTGAAACAATCTTTGTCTCAATCTTAGTTTTTTTTTTTTTAAAGTAAATTGAGTACAAGCATATTTTTTTAAGCTGTTTTGTGTTTGATGACGTAGCAAATTTGCTGTCTTAAAGGTTTTGAACAAAACAATTCAAAGATGATTTTTGTGATTGTGGAAATTGGGATACTTCAGTCATTGAGATAATAACGTGATATAAGTTCCTCTTTCCGACACTTAAATTGTTTAAATTTATCACACTAGTTAAGTTGGAAAGAAATGCATTCATCAACTGCTAAAATAACAAAAGGGAGCAAATCCAGAGCAGCGTAATGACCCAACTCGGCAGAATGATTTATTGGCAGTCGGAGGCTTGATGTTGGACGTCTGCTCCATCGGCGTAGCCCTCACTTCCTTAAATGTTCCCAATTGAGCTGACAAGCAGCTCAACCCACCGCACATCTGCAACAGCAGCAAGAGCGACTTCTTCCCTCTATTTTTACACTTTGTGCTCAAATACTGTTGCAACTGAATAACAGCGGAACAACAGCTGATGATACTGATAAAGCTTTTGGTTTAAAGCTACAGTGTGAAAACATGTCTATGTAAATATTCAACCATTCAACTGATATATTTTTTTGTAGAAAACGTAACGATTCCAGGAATGGATTTTTCCGAGAGAGGAGATATGCTTTAAAATTTCTTACAAGTAGTTATGAACAACAAATTAAACACACATAAACTCAGTATTGGAGTTTATCTGAGATTCAGACACGTATTTCTATGGTATTAAAGTATACTGAAACAAATTTAAGGCTAAACACCAGAACAGCACTAAATAAACAAGGTAGCAGATGAAAGTCAGTTTCAAATGAAGTCTCTTACATTCATTTTTTCCATTGCAAGGCTTCTGTTGAAAGCTTTTTGGTGTTCTAAACAGACTGAAGGTGTTTTCACACATCCACTGTTGAGTCAAATTCGAACTCTGTTTCATTTCCACCCTTGGTGCGGTTCACTTGTGCAGATGTGAACATGGTAATGGCACTTGGGTGTGGACCAAAATGACCACCCCTGATAGGAGTTGGTCTCAGTCCGGTATCAGGCGAACTCCAGAGTGGTTCGTTTATGGTGAGAATGTGATCTGACCTCGCGCCAAGCCAAACACCAGGTGCACGCTGCAAGTTTGAGCTAAACGCTGTGCATTCTGGGATGCAGCAGAGTACCGCAGATGTGCAAAGTACACAAACTGTAACAACCAGAAGTAAAATGATTAAAGTCGCCCAGATAAATACAAATGTCAGGAGTATAAATGATCCACTAGTTCAGGCTACAGCACCTTCTTCCTATACTGACTTTGTTGCTCCCACCTCAGACACAATCTGACCTTCAGGCCTGAATTTGGTCACTAGCTGACTAAAGTTGTTATAGGCAATATAGTATAATTAATACAATTGAGAGTATGTACTGTCTGGTGCCTGTAATAAGGTAAAGTTTCCTCCAACACTGTGCTATTAATATTTCCATTATTTTTTCAGCTTCGATGCGCTGACCTCACACTACTTCCTGGTTTCTCAAACCTCCTCACGTGGTTTTGTAATGACGCATTTCAGTTCACTTGGACTTTTCTCTGTTGGAAAAACATACAAGTTTACAAACTCGTCAGCTGATTTAGAACAGAGTGTAAAAAAAAAGGTGTGAAAACGCTCTAAAACTTAAAAAAATTGACACTGAATGTAAACAAATTCTGTTACTGATTATGATACAGGCAGGGTGGTTATCACAATTTACCTTGGATTAATTGGGACTTTCTGTTCCACATAAAAGAGAAAACCACAAAAAAACATTAGTCTTACAGAAAAAAACAAAGCTGGATAACAGAGAAGAAGAAACCAGAACAAGGGAGCAAGAGGGTGAGGCTTGACGGGAGCCTCTCTGCAATGTAAAAATGTCACATCTGCACATGTAAAACGCAGCGGACGCAGAGAAAACAAGAAAGGAATGACAGAATGGTAAAAGTGGTCAGGATGAAAACAGTAGGGAGGAACTTTTCATTCAGGAAAGCCAAGAAAACGCCAGCTCATCAAGGCTTACAAATCTACGGAAATATAAATAGCACGGTGTTGGAGGAAAGTTCACATCATTACAAGGGCTAGAAAATAAGTACTGCTTTTTGTGTCACTAATGTTGTTTGCCTATAAAAAGTCTACTCAAGTTTGGTACAGTGACCGAATTCTGACCTCAAAGGAGGGGTGTGTGTGTGTGTGTGTAAGATCTAGGTGTTATTCAACTTATGTGGATGTGAATGCATTTGTAAAGTCACATTATGGAAAGTCTAGCTAGTGTTATATACCTAGAATATATAAAAATGAATGTACCGACTATGACTTCACCCATCATTTTGTGGACTTTTATTCTGAAGCCTGAAGTTTTTGGTGTTGTCATCTTGGATTTTTGAAAGCAGACGATCAGGAGTGGGACAGTAACCAACTGCCAGTCACAATCACAACACAGCCACACCCTAAGGCGTAACCCTGCTCTATCGCTCAGAATCATAATTTACCAAATGAACATCAGACTGCATTGACTAAGATTTGTAAACTAGCAGCTGAAACCATGAACTCGTTAAGAACGGTTTTACTGAGTTCAGAAATAAAGGGAGAAGTGGGCTCCCTTCTGTAGAACGTGGCTGGTGGGTCACCACTTGTTGGCCATTAGAAAGAAAGGTTCAGCTACTTTTTGGATCCACAGGCTATGTTCACTCCTTTAGCAAAGAGTCAAGGTGTTAAGGCTAGGAAAGAAGTCCATAATGTTGAGCTTAGAGGAAGACTCGTGGAAATGCAAATAAATGTAACGTCTTCTGTATAAATGGTTACGTTTAGCTGTGAAACATCTGAGGACCACAGGGCTCATTTAAACTCCACTAAGAGGAGGGTTTTAGCTGGTGTGGCAGATAACAAGTGAGATCTCAAACACACACACACACACATCCAATCCTCTTCACCTTGTACCTCTTTACTTCATTCATGGGCTTATTAACTCCCTGATGGAGGAACTTTCCTTCATGTTCCCCCCTATTTAGTTGTCATGGTGGCTCGACCTGAACACTTATTAGCTGACCCCTGGGATTAGTCCAAGCTTGAGATGAGGAGAGTTGAGGCTAAGCCTTCACCTCGAGGTGCTCGCTGCAGCATCTCACCAGAAACCTTAATTAAATTGCTGAGACACCGCATCAGGAATGTTTGCTTTACTCTCCTGTATTCACTCCTGTCCATCCCATCTGTCTCCACCTTTCTTTGCTTTTCCCATAGTCATACTCCACGCTGGGTTTGTTATACTACCCCAAACTCATCACGGAGCAGACAGTGAGGGCAGCGAATTGCAATATAAGGAGAAGACGGGAGGTCACATTCAGCATATTGCTGTCTAGATTTATTAGATAAACAAGTCAGTCATGCATTGCCGGCATTCCTTCTACATATTACCACTGCAGTATCAGAGAGTTTAGACATGAATATTGATGACTAAAAATGCTCTTTTTAATGCTTTTAGAAGGAAGGTGACGGATGGATAAGATATAAATATTGTTTAGAATAACTGTTTATTTTTCAAAAGTTAGAAAACACCCCTGTACCCTGCCTCTTGTCCTATGGCAGGCTACGACCCTGAAGTGGATGAGTGGAAAACAGTAAAATGCCCAGCACAGCTTTCCAAAACCCCTAGAGGAATCTTTGACTCCTTGCCTTCTATTATCACGACCAGAGGTTTATGCATTTGTGTTCTGTTGCTTATTCTATAAAATGTCAGGGGGAAAAGTGAGAAATCCACACCATATGATCCCAAAAAAGAGAGCACCTTGTTAAACTTAGAAAGTTTTGTCACTGATATCAAAAGTTTTTTTTAAGTGTTCAGTTTACAAAAATATCAACCAAAGACAAGCAAAAAAAAAGTCCTTAAACTTGAGTTGGAAGTTGGAATCTGTGTTTTTGATCATTATCATACTTTTATATTTAAAATATGAGTGAAGCCAAACTCTTTAAAACAGCCACTACATAAAATGTACATACATATATATCCAGGCTTGACAGGATAACATCAGAGAGAAAACAAAATAAAGTCATCACTCTGAACTGCTGAACTGACTAGCGGTATGTCCCAGACGTGATACATTGATTTGTCTCTGGGGAATCGCCAGCTAATCGCGCAGATTAAAGTCTCAAACAGCCAGAGGTGAGAGAGACAGAAACGGTGAAGGGGCAGATAACGAGTTCTAATCCGATACATGCGACTCCAACACGGTCTGAAGCAACGACCAAGATAAGAGCTAATCCTGTTTTCCATGTATCTCTGTATGAAACGGTCCTCTCAGCGTCTCTTCTGTTAAGTGCGTCTCATCTGAGCGCGTCTGGCCAGCAGATCCTGACCCGAGATACTGACCCGTATATGCCGGGAGAGGAATGCGAGGATATGCTGACAAAATCACAACCACAAAGGAAGCTTTCACGTCCGGAGCTGGCTGAGTAAAAGGTACTAGAAGGACCCGATGCCGGATTAATTACGAGTGTGCCTCGGAGCGTCCAAGTTTGCAGAAGAACTGATTAACTCTGCACGTCTAATCGATATCACAGCACCCAAACGCATGAGCAGATTTTCTTTAATACAAATCGCTTCAATCCAAAGAATTAAAGGAACCACAACACAGTTCAGTGTGCACACAACTTTCAGTGTGGTTATCAAAAAGCTTACCTTGGCAAAGAAACCCAAAGTCCGCAGGAATACGCTGGAGCAGCTTCTACCCGGACCTTTTATCCACTTTGTTCCTCTCAAATGCAAAACCCTCCAAGAAAAGTTCAGAAACCTCCTCTTGCAGCGCAGCGTGATCGGCGTGTGCACGGAGTTCAGACCAGAAGGTGTCTCATGGCACTGCAGCGCGTTGGCTGTGCTTGGAGACACGGGTCCGCCGGTGTTCAGCGGCGCACGGACTTTTCAACAATATTGCTCATTGAAGTAAAGGAGGCGAGCACTTAAACAAGCTGGGGAAGTGGGAGGTACGGTACGGTGCAGAGCCGAGCGCGCTGCCGTGCGCGTCCTCGAGGCAGGCTGCACCTGCGAAAGGCATCCCTTATTCTCCACCTCACTTTATAATACGGCCTATTTTATTTTGAAAAAATTATATTTACATACAAATATAGTAAACACCAGGAAACAAAGAAATAATTTTACCCTTGGTCATTTTCAGTACTGCGTCATTTCCTGGTCATTTTACAGAAAAACAATATTTCGGTGTGACTTAACTTTTTCACAGCTTCATGTTTTTTACATTGTTATTTAATATTCATTATATATCAATGTGATTATGTCAATGATGGATTTTCTATTATTCAATTGTCCTTGTTTACTTGCGTGTCTCCTTTTCGGTAAGTTAAGCAAAGCAACCCGCACCCTGAGAAGTACGGCGTCATACTAAGTCAGATGGGAAAATAGTGTTTGTTTTTCTGTCATTTCAAATAAAGTTAATTAAAATTCCATTTAATTACAGTGTAATAACACCTTTAGTCATGGGTCATATTATTTTATATTTATTTATTTATTTATTTTTAGAGTTGTGTTTGTGCATTTTGTACTCACCCCTCTTTCTCTTAGGAAAATTAGTAGCTTTTAGATTCCAAATCCTGCATCCTCAAGAAAAAGCAATAAAGCTGAAACACAGACTCAAGTGAGATACCATGTCTTCTCTTCACCCCTCCAAGCTAACTGCAGGGAGATTTGACAGAAGTGAGAATTTAATCTCTAATCAGCTACAGGAAATGATCTTATAACACGAGAGCTTACAGGCTTACAAGAATCGGGTTGTTGACATCTGAAAGCAACCAGTTTAGTCTGTACTTAGATTTCTTTTTTGTTTCCTTCAGTTTCACCCAGATAGAAGACAAATGAAGGGCGTTTACAACACATAACAAATATGTCTGCCATGTTTAGAATGAGTTACAGGTCACTTTAGGTGCATCTCCCAGCTTTCTCTCAGTGTTTTTCCTCAAGCCCCCATTTGCCACAGTTACAGCAAATGAACATATACATAATGTAAACCTCTTTTTTATTGGCTAGGCATTTTTGCCTTAGTTAGTTAACACTGTTAACACAAATGCTGTAAGTTCAGCGATACCTTTATAAATGCTTATTCCTGTCACTTCTACAGTGATGAAAAGCTTGAATCAGAATCAGAACTTTATTTTCATTGTCACAGGTACAACGAAATTAAGAATGGTCCCCAATCATTGCATCATCCCTAGCAATATCAAAATATAAATAAAAACAATAAAATTCAATAAATAAAATAGATAGAATACTTAAAATACTAATAAGACGTAACAGTAAACATTCACATACATTCCCACATACATACTTCAGACTTTGCATAGATTAACACAAGAGTGGCGTGATGGATATTTTTTTGTAGTATTCAGATGTGCTATTGCAGTTGGATAAAAGCTGTGTTTGAGTCTATTTCTATCCTCGTGCAGAGTTCACATTTCCTGTTGAAGTGATCTCATAAACATTATGTAGGTAACCTGCTAAGTCATAATTAGCTGCTCTGAAATCATTCAAACATATATGCCTCATTCATGATAAAAGTTTGGTCTCCCCAATAAGTCTCTCCATAAACTTCAACTTCTTCAGAATTCTGCAGCTCGGGTCATAACTCGTACTCCCGTAAGAGACCATATCGCCCCAATTCTTCAACAGCTTCACTGGTTGCCCATAGAAGCCAGGATAAATTTTAAAATCTTAGTTCTCACGTTTAAGTGTATTCATAACATTGCGCCTCCTTATCTCTGTGATCTGCTTCATGTCACCATTGTTTCCCGCTCTCTCAGAGCTTCATCTGCCACTCATCTTGTTGTTCGTTCTGCTCGTCTTATCACTATGGGGCACAGAGCTTTCAGTCGCTCTGCTCCTCGGCTCTGGAACTCATTTCCTTCAGCCTTAAGAACTATAGATTCCCTTCCTTTATTTAAGTCACAACTCAAGACCTACTTGTTGAAACTGGCTTACTCACTTTAATGCTGTCGAACCTTGTTTATTTGGGGGGGGTTTGGTTTGTTTTAATTTGTTGTTTTTTTGTATTTTGTTGTTTTTGGTATTTTAATTGATCAGAATCTAATAATTTAATCTACTGTTTTATTGATATCTTTTTCTCTTTGTAAGGTGACTTTGGGTTTTAGAAAGGCGCCCTCAAATTGTATTATTATCATTATTATTATTATTAAAACAGGGAAGTGCAATAAATCTGCTTTACTCTTGTAGACATTTCCACGACAACTGCATTGCAGAAGCTCAGCCACCTATCACATTCCTCTGTCTTTCCAAGTTTACATTTCCATATTAGGCCTGTATATTTATACACGGTCTTGGGAACGCTGCTGCAGGTGCACCACTAACCAAATACTTCCGCCCGTCACTTAAGCTGTAAATGAGCTGTTGGATGGAGAAACTATATTCAAGTGCAGAGCTGCGCTCTGTGGACGGGAACCCACTGAAACCTGAAACTGTCGTCATGGTCACCAGCACTCAGCCTGGTAAAATGTGTTTAACAACATCGTTGATAGTGAAGCGTGCTCACTGGTGTCACTCGGGTATGCAGCAAGGCAAAAATTAATAATCCACCAAAGAGAAGACAGAGGAAAAAGAAATGTTTTTAATACAAAACTATGGAACATGTACAGCTGCTCCCCACACACACATGCCTCTCGCATATTAACACATTCTGGGAGATCTGACAGTCTAAACTGAGACGGTCAGCCAGACAAGCTGGGGCATGTGTGAGCAATGTCCAGATGAAATCCATCTATGTGACACACGCACAATAAAAACGTAAAGGAATGTGCTCACAGTTAGCCAGAGACACGGCTGATTGTGTAGAGGATCATTTTAAATTATCCGTACAATCAGTTTGTAGAGCTTTACGCCTTCCCCAAGATAACCCATGACCTCCTGTTAGCAGTCCACTGCATGGAGTGCATTTCACTGGGTGGATCATGCCATCCCATGGGATGGCATCAGGGACAGTACATTTAGTTGGTTTTATATTTACTTTTTACTTCTTTTTGGCAGCTATAGATAATTATGTTATCATGTACATCTTACATTATCTGCACTGCAGCCTTGAAGGGTAAATTTGAAGGTCCTATTGTGCAAAACCTACTCCAGACTAGCATTAAAGGCACACCTTTGCCATCCTTTTTTCTTATTATCTTCATATTTTACTTCTTATGATGATATTTTCTTTTGGGCATTTTTACCTCCACCAAGGAGGTTGTGTTTTATGTAGTGTTTCTGTGAGTGCGTGTCATTCTTCTCTGTAAACATGATAGCTTTTTAAATGAATATCTGAGGTTTGTAGAGTGGGCTCATGTTAATAATCCATTGCAATTTGGCTTACATCAAGGTTCAAGGTCAACTGAGTGATTTCTTGGCAAAACCTGACAAAATGCCTTGTAACTTAGAAAATACGATTCTTACAAGTGTGCTGTGTATTGTCAATATGTAGGAAGTATTGTATAAAGATTTAAAATATCATGTCACATTTGACCTCTGACCTTTTTATTCAAGGCCAACAGAAGGCCAAGGTCATAACAATGCTATGTAGAGCATTTTAAAATGATGTTTCATACAGCCATTGTTTGTACTGACAACATATAGATATATAGGTAATGATATGTGGGTGTTGTAAATTCTTATTCTAAATTTACTTTATTATGATATTGTAAAGTACATCATAGTAACAGGTCATAACATTTAAATGAGTAATATTTTAAATACATGTACAATGTTCCTGAAAAAGTATTTATTTTTTTGGTAAACAAAACAAAATTGTGATCAAAAACTTGTTTCACTTGATATTTATCACAAAAAAATGAAATGAAATTTACTAAACACTGAAATGATGTTTCATTGTTTAGTAAAATGTTTAAACAGTGTGGAAAACAAACAATGCCTGCACTTGGCACTTGGTTTTACTGCACTACAAACTTTTTTAAAGTAGGTTTAAAAAGAACAAAGAAAAAATTAGTTTATAAAAAATGCAATAATATTCCACTTAGAGTAAATACTGCTCAGATAGGGAGCTGCCTCAGTTGAAGTTTAAACTGTCTGAGTGCTTCTTGTTTTCTTGTCGTTGTAAATCATAACTTCGCCTTTGTGTTTTTCTGCTTTGACTCCCATGTGATACAACATCATCTGGTACTCTAACAAAATCAGATGCGATTAATCATTTAACCTCCATTCTTAATCTGCTGTACATGGAATCAATCCATAGTCCCGAATCTCTCACGAACATCAGCTGGCTTTTGTTTGATGGGTCTCATCACAGAGCTTGAGAGTTTGTGTGAGCGCAAATGCGAGGCTGAGAAAGAGGAACAGATTTTGACAGGAGCGCGAGAAAACAAACAAGCCAGATCCTTTGCAGCTATGTTTGATCTGCTGCTTTACAGCACAACACTAATCTGGGATGTTCTCAGGGGAAGAAATCAATACAGCAAAATGATTAACCTCAAGGTAACTCGTTTTAAGGTGTGAATGGAGGAAACCTAGTAATAGCTAGTGTGGATGAGCAGGGTAATTAGGGCATAAGAATACATTTCATATAATAATGTGTTATTTCTTCACATATAGATTACCAGATTAAATCTGGTAACATTACTCAGCCTGTGAAAATCATTCTATATCTTTTGTGGTTTTGGTAGAGCATGTTACAGTCTATATATATATATATTTATATATATATGTATATAGATAGATAGATATGTGTGTATATATGTATATATGTATATATATATATATATATATATATATATATATATATATATATATATATATATATATATATATATATATATATATATATATATGTATATATATATATATATATATATATATATATATATATATATATATATATATATATATATATATATATATATATACATATACGAGACTGCAAGACCAGACTGACCAACCTGTGCACAGCCTGGATTGATTACAAGCCCCACAGCTGGATACTGGAATGCCTAGAATTGTACAAGATCAACAGGACCCTAAGAGCCTTCATCAGGAACTCAATGGGGATGTGGCGCACAACACTAGAGGCCAACTCCAAGCCCATAGCACAAGTCACCATCAAGTGCGGGATCTACCAAGGAGATGCTCTGTCCCCACTGCTGTTCTGCATAGGCCTGAACCCCCTCAGTGAGATCATTAACAAGACTGGCTATGGATACCGACTACGAAACGGAGCGGTTGTCAGCCACCTCCTGTACATGGATGACATCAAGCTGTATGCCAAGAGTGAACGAGACATCGATTCACTGATCCACACTACCAGGATATACAGCAATGACATCGGGATGTCATTCGGGCTGGAGAAGTGTAGTCGGATGGTAACAAAGAGAGGAAAGGTAGTCAGAACTGAGGGGATTGAACTACCAGAAGGCAACATTGCAGACATAGAGGACAGTTACAAGTACCTGGGGATCCCGCAGGCGAATGGGAACCATGAAGAGGCCGCTAGGAAAGCTGCAACCACCAAGTACCTGCAGAGGGTCAGGCAAGTCCTGAGGAGTCAGCTGAACGGTAAAAACAAGATCCGGGCCATCAACACCCACGCCCTGCCCGCCCGTGATCAGGTACCCTGCTGGGGTAATAGGCTGGCCAAAGGAGGAGATAGAAGCCACTGACATAAAGACAAGAAAGCTCCTTACCATGCATGGAGGGTTTCACCCCAAGTCCAGCACCCTGAGGCTGTACGCTAAGTGGAAGGAAGGGGGCCGGGGACTGGTGAGTGTCAGCACCACAGTCTAGGATGAGACAACGAACATCCAAGAATATATTGGGAAGATGGCCCCAACTGACCGAGTGCTCAGTGAATACCTCAGGCAGCAGAAACCCAAGAAAGAGGAGGGAGACGAGGAACCATCATGGAAGGACAGGCCCCTGCACGGTATGTACCACCGGCAGATAGAGGAGGTGGCTGATATCCAGAAATCCTACCAGTGGCTGGACAAAGCTGGACTGAAAGACAGCACAGAGACACTAATCATGGCAGCACAAGAACAAGCTCTGAATACAAGATCCATAGAGGCTGGGGTCTATCACACCAGGCAAGACCCCAGGTGCAGGCTGTGTAAAGATGCCCCTGAGACAATCCAGCACATAACAGCAGGGTGCAAGATGCTAGCAGGCAAGGCATACATGGAGCGCCATAACCAAGTGGCCGGCATAGTATACAGAAACATCTGTGCCGAGTATAACCTGGAAGTCCCGAGGTCAAAATGGGAGATGCCCCCAAGGGTGATGGAGAATGACCGAGCTAAGATCCTGTGGGACTTCCAGATACAGACGGACAAAATGGTGGTGGCTAACCAACCGGACATAGTGGTGGTAGACAAACAGGAGAAGACGGCCGTAGTGATCGATGTAGCGAATGACAGCAATATCAGGAAGAAGGAACACGAGAAGCTGGAGAAATACCAAGGGCTCAGAGAAGAGCTCGAGAGGATGTGGAGGGTGAAGGTAACGGTGGTCCCCGTGGTAATCGGAGCACTAGGTGCGGTGACTCCCAAGCTAGGCGAGTGGCTCCAGCAGATCCCGGGAACAACATCGGAGATCTCTGTCCAGAAGAGCGCAGTCCTGGGAACAGCTAAGATACTGCGCAGGACCCTCAAGCTCCCAGGCCTCTGGTAGAGGACCCAAGCTTGAAGGATAAACCGCCCGTAGGGGCGTGCTGGGTGTTGTACATATATATGTGTGTAGGTAGGTAGGTAGGTAGATAGATAGATAGATAGATAGATAGATAGATAGATAGAGAGAGAGAGAGAGAGAGAGAGAGAGAGAGAGAGAGAGAGAGAGAAGTCAATTTTTAAACTCCGTCAAACCATGAATGGACACTGAAGACACGCAACAGCACTTCCTTCCAGAAACACTCTTAATACCACAGAACACAGTGGTGTGTGCTGTAACAGGCTAAGTGTGGCTCTTGCTGTGTGAGCACAGTAGGAGGACTGCAGTCGGGTACAAAGTGGGAGTGTTTCACTCAGTGTTTATGTGATTCACACAGCCGAGGCTGTGGAAGGCTTGACCCCCCAAAGACCTCCCCAGCACAGCGGAAATGACTTCTGTCTAAGTAAGACTTCAGCTTCTCTGTTTCAGTCTCTCCCAAAGTCCTTAATTTGAAGCTTTAGGAAATGTAAATAAGACAGGAAAACTAAGTAGCTAAAGCAGAGAGAGTGTTACTTTGCTTGTGGTTGCATTCTGTGTATCAGGCACTGTGCTTTTGTGTTTCTATGTGTATACGTGCCAGCCAGGGTGCATGTGCTTCTATTGTGCACATAGCTGCCTGTGCAGTGTGTTTTACAAGTTCTTCGGGCAAAGATTGCTGTGGCAGAGAGGAAAACATGAAATAACACAATGGAATTCAGGCCTGGAGTTACTCTCCCCACGGGAGGCAGGCAGACAGCGTTTGGTCTGGAGCCAGGAACGCTGAAGGAAAATGAGAACAGTGTCCATGCTACTAATCTTATTCTCTCTTTCTCTTAAGTTGTGACAGCGTCTTTTTGATGTTTTTTAGTGTGTGCTTGTTTGGGGTTTTTTGTTCTCTTAATGCAGAACAAGAGCTTCCATATGATTCTTCTTCTTCTCTTGTCTTTCTGCATATCTGTGTTTCATATTTCCTGTGTCAGTGTGTGCTCCTCTCACTCTGGTATATTAATAGCACTTTGCAGTGATGATTAGGTTGCCACCTGCGTCCTATCACAGTCCCACCCCACACAGACACACACACACCCATTGGCTGTGCGTTTGTGTGTATGTGTGTGTGTGTGGGGGGGGGGGGTTACATTATGGGAGGGGCAACATATATATATCAAATATATTTAAACATGTATGTATATAGGACGCTACGTATGTTGTAAGGAAATATCACTGCAAGGAAATTGACAGCAAATAAAAAATATGCATATGAGAGAAGGTAGTGAATATGCAGTAGTTTATCTGATAACAAAGGGAAGGGGTCTATGCAAATGAAAATATATTTGTCTGATATCCAGTTCACTTCTCTTAGATGTCTCAGTGAAAGTCCCACTCTGTCCCCTTGTCTCAGACAATGTGTGCAGTATTCAACATGTCAAACTTTCATTTTTGGAAAGTGGGCAAGAAAGCAGGGAGACATACTTGGTAAGGAAGGAAGGCAGTTGGTAAGACTGGTGTGGCCAAAAAGCTCCTGGCTTTTCAATCTGATCTCAAGTCAGTGTTTGCTCAGTCTTCTCTCCATGAGCCTCGGGATTTTATAATAGAAATCAGCATGGAAGGTTTTGCCTTTGGGTGCCACGTCATGGTGCACAACCAAATGTATTTAGGGAGAAAAAAAAAAAAGACAAGCATGGTTTTGGTCTCTCCCTTTAGCCTGATCATTGAGCTGTGATAACCTTTAGCACAAATATGGGGTTGCTCTCTGTCCAGGATTGAGGTCCATGATGAAAGTGCCAAGTTGTCAGAATGGGACGTCTGGTGAGTGATTTAAAAATAGTAGCTGCACTAGAAGCTGTCTGGATATAGCCAAGAAGATGCCTTTGCTCCACACCCCACACCCCCACTTTATTACTTAAAAATGTATTTGTTTAATGCAATTTATTTTTGGTTTTTTGGAGGGGGGTGATCACACCAATGAAGTAGAAGTCTCAAAAACTCACAAAAACTATGTATCAAATATGATGCACACGTTAAGAGCAGCTCTGCAAGAGATTAAAATTTGCAATTCAGTGAGGAGATTTGGCAGATCCTGTGCTTAACATGATAGATTCTTTGAAAATGTGTAATATGTTGAGCCCCAAAAAGGAAAAGACTGAAATAATTGGAAGAAAATGTGAAACCTTGGAATCAGTAGGCCTAATTATAGAATTGACTCAGTTTAGTTTCAGTGTGGTTATAAATATATTCCAATGTGATGAATGTCTCGATATCTTAATGAATTAAAAGTTATACATTATCTTACAAACCACCGAACTGCTGGAGTGCTGGAGCTGGTGGAGAGGGGAGAACAGGGAGGACAAGAAGGGAAGAAGAGGCAGAGGAGGTGACAGTGAGATGTCAGCACAACAGGAAAGCAAAATGATCTGACAGGAACTGGGAGGGTATAGTGAAAGAGAAGAGAGAAGAGCGTAGAGAGGAAGACTAGGCGAGATTTAATGGTGGACAGTGAGTGGGAAGAAGAGAGCAAGAAAAACAACAAGGCCGAGGGAGGGTGGACAGGGGAGGGAAGCTGGGATGACACAGTCATGGGAAACCACGTTCGGTCCCTGCCCCAGACTCTGCAGTTGTTGGCCTCGTCAGTGTTGTTGTTTTGTTTTCACATGGCCTTAAACCTCTCTGTGTGGACCACAAACAGATGTTAATGACGTTTCTCACTGCAGTTTGTGCTCGAAGTCATCAGTGCTGCAAATGGGCTGTGGTGAGACGTCCTGTGAGGATGGACGCCAGCACACAAGAAAGATGTTTAAAAAAAAAAAAAAAAAAAAAATCTCCAAAACACTCATGAAACAAAAACATGCGAAAAAAAAATGTTTAGAGATGTTGGCCAAAAACCCAATTCGCTTACTTTACAGTTATAACATTACAACAATGATGAGTGAAGGCCTGACAAATGTCAATATTAAAGGGTTTACAGCAGTTCCAGTCAACACACAGCAAACAGAAGCCAGGGGCGCAAAGTCTTTGTGGCTACAGCTGGGGTTGAATTCCATTCAGGCTTTCTATGGTAACAGGTTTCTTACAAAACATATAATTAGCAACAGTAGAACAATGCACCACATTATGATTAAAGATCAATGACAAATTACACAAAACTCCCACATCATAAGCTTGGTTTATCAGAAGTGCTCATTAGCACTGATTCTCTTTGATTTCCCGTCAGTGCAGCTGAACATTTATTTTAAAAGGTATTATCTTAATGTGAATCAATTTAAATGTTTGTTTTCAAGTGTGCCTGAAAGTAAAATACAAAAGGAGCCCACCGAGCCAGCCAAACCACAAGGCAAGCTTGGATTATCCTGTATATCAGTGGCACTTCAGGGAGAGAGCAGAAATACGTTTTTTTCCAAAAGTACTCTGTTATGCTTCTTCACTTTTACAGTTAAGTTCATATATATTTGGACACTGACACAAGTTTTGTTTTTTACCTGTTTATTGAAACATATTCCAATGATATTGGAATAGTTATATAATTTACAGGAACATGTGTAGACTCTCAGCGTAGAGAGTATCCACAAATTGGATGAAGGGTTTAGGAAATTCAGCTCCTTAAAATGTGCCAGCCTCTTTGTAAAGTGACCAAAAACAATGGACAGTTGACACAAATGCTATTTCATGGGCAGTTGTGGGTATTTCCTTTTGTTATGTCATTATCGGTTAAGCAGATAAAAGGCCTGGAGTTGATTTGAGGTGTGGTGCTTGCATTTGGAGGATTTTGCTGTGACATTATATGGAGCTCTTATGCAGGTGAAACAAGCCATCCTTAAGCTGTGAAAACAGAAAAAACCATCAGAGAAATTGCTACAATATTAGAAGTGACAAAATCTACAGTTTGGTACATCTTGAGAAAAAAAGAAAGCACTGGTAAACTCAGCAACGCAAAAAGACCTGAATGCCCACGAAAGATAACAGTGGGGGATGATCGCACAATCATTTACATGGTGATGAAAAACCCCTTCACAAAAGCCAAGTTAACAACACTCTCCAGGAGGTAGACATAATGATATCCAAGTCTACAATAAAGAGAAGACTCAAGAATAGAAAGGCTCGATTGTACTTTTCTAAACAACATCTAAAAAAAGTCAGCAAAGCTCTGGAAAACCCTTATTTGGTCAGGTGAAACCAAGATCAACCTCTACCAGAATGATGGTAAGAAAAAAGTATGGAGAAGGTGTGGAACAGCTCATCACTGCGGAGGCAGTGTCATGGTTTGGGCCTGCATGGCTGCTAGTAGGACTGGGATACTAGTGTTTATTGATAATGTGACACAGGACAGAAGCAGCCGAAGTAATTCTGAAGTGTTCAGAATTAAATGCAGTCAAATTGATTGGGTGGCGTTTCATAATACAGATGGACAATGACCCAAAACATCTGTCTGTCGATCTCCCGCTCCTTTCTCCCAGCACTCGTGAACAAGACCCCGAAATACTTAAACTCCTGCACTTGGGGCAGGAACTCATCTTTGAACAGGAGTGCGCACCGCACCCTTTTCTGGCTGAGGACCACGGCCAGATTTGGAGCTGCTGATTCTCATTCCCACCACTTCACGCGAGCTGGAGGTCATCACCCAATGAAGCCAACAGAACCACATCATCTGCGAAAAGCAGAGATGAGATTCTGAGACCACCCAATTGAAAGCCTTCTGCAACTTGGCTACACCTAGAAATTTTGTCCATAAAAATTACGAACAGAATCGGTGACAAAGGGCAGCCCTGGCGGAGCCCATCACCCACTAGTCCAACTTATTGCCAGCTATGCAGACCAAGCTCCTGCAATGGTTGTATAAGGATTGTATGGCTGGTAGCAATGGGCCAGACACCACATACTCCCTAAGCACTTCCCACAGGACACTCTGATGGACACGGTCGAATGCCTTCTCCAAGTCCACAAAGCACATGTAGACCAGTTGGGCAAACTCCCATGCACCCTCAAGAATTCTCGAGAGGATAAAGAGCTGGTCCAGTGTTCAATGACCAGGATGAAAACTGCATTGTTCCTCCTGTATCTGAGGTTTGACTAATGGATGAACTCTCCTTTCCAGCACCCTGGCATAGACTTTCACAGGGAGGCTGAGGAGTGTGATCCCCCTATAGTTGGAACACATGCTCTGGTCCCCTTGCTTAAAAATGGGAACCACCACCGCAGTCTGCCAATCCAGAGGTACCATCCCTGATCTCCACACAACATTGTAGAAACGTGTCAACCAATACAGCCTTACAACATCCAGAGCCTTCGAAATTCAGGGTGAACCTCATCCACCCCAGGGGCTCTGCCACCAAGGAGTTCTTTAACTGCTTCAGTGACCTCACGCCTGGAGATAGACAAGTTGTTTTATTTAAAATTTATTGTGGTAAAGTACAGAACCAAAATTAGAAAAAATGTTCTCTCTGCCAAAATATTCATGGACCTATTTGTATTTTCCAGATTTGTCCTTTGTAAATGATAATCCAGGAATGTCAAAGATTAGGCCCAATCCTGCCTGCTGGAGTGCTTTGCAAAGTGTGTACATTTCACTAATACCAATGCAAGCGTTCATATTGATAAAAATATTGTTAGCATCAATCTGCCCATCTTTAGCCAGAAGTACTGGCATGACTAGGAAATAGCAAGTTAGAGGTATTTTTAGATCATGAATTTCATATGTAATGCATGCATAAATGCTATAGTCACTGCATATGGGCAGAGTGAGACATGGTGAGTAAAATGTACTCGTTCGTTGTGAGTGCACAGTACTTGAAAGAACTTGACATATAACATATATGTCAACCGGAGTAATTAATTTAGTATTGCTCACTCAGAAAAAACAAGTTATTCTAAGTACTCACTTTGAACAAGTTGCCCTAACTTAAACATCTTAAATAAACTGTAACTGTATCTTTTTAAGTACTGGCAACTTGTTAGATTTTACAGTGTCAAAGCACAAGTGATATGGAAAGCATTTCCCATGACACACAGGAATTAATCTACCTTCATTATAACCAAAACAAAACCAGAAACTGTCCCTGATAGGGACAGTCTCACATTCTCACTTTCTCACTACTGTGGCTACAAGAACTACGGTATAACCATTATTTTTACAATCATGTTTACAAGAAGTATGTGTGTTAAAAACAAATTATTCCAATTTTCAGGTCTTTCAACCATCTATAAAATAGCACGAGATGTTATTATATAACATCTTATGCTGGAGCTTCTTTTTTTCTGTAGCAGGGCAGTCTGAACAGCTGTGTTTGTTATGAGAGAAAGAGGAGAGAGGATGCTGGAGAAGAATTGGGAGTAAGAGACTGTATACCATTATGTACGCTTGTTTAATTCTGTGTATATACAACATACATGGGCCTGTGACATGTTTGTATGTGTTTTTGTCTGTGTCTGCATGTGTGTTTTTAGGGAGCTGACCACAGCGGGAGGCCTCCAGCAGCAGGGGTTACCAGTGATTCTCACAGCCCGCAGAGTGACTCCTTGACAGGGATCGTGAGAACCTGAGTGGCAGGGGTCCTTGTGGTCAAGACGAACTTGACTAAATGTAAAGAAAAGAGAAAAAGCAGTGTACACAGAGCATCTGGCAATTCTGCTCAGGGAAACAAGGACGCTCTTTAATTTTCTCCCATTATACTCCTTGCCACTGAAACATCCTCTTTTTAAAAAGAAATAATAATTATGAAAAATTATTACTCATTGTTTTTAAGCATGCAGAAGTGGTCGACATGACCTGCCAAAGCTCAAAAGGTGAAAGAAAATTGATTCAAGTGACTTCGGTTGTTGGTGCCAGGTGGGGTATTTCAGGAACTGCTGATTTACTGGGATTCTCCCCATTCATTACAACTGAGGTATGCAGAAGAGCATCTCTGAATTGCCATGAACATTGAAGCAGATGGGCTAAGGAAGCAGAAAAGCACACATTGTGCCATGTGGAAACTGAGGCCAAATTTGGACCATAAAAGATTGGAAAACCAATCTTGTCTGAAAGTGTCAATTCAAGCTAAAATTTTCAATGGTAGGCTCATAATTTGGCATAAACAACATGAAATCAGGGATCCATTCTTCATTGTATCAGTGTTTCAGGCTGCTGGTGAGGTAATGACGGCAGGGATGATTTTTCGGCACGCTTTGGGTACTAATTGTACATCATTTAAGCACCACAGCCTACTTTAGTTCTGTTGCTGACTGTGTCCATTCATTTATGACCACAGTGTAACAATCTGCTGATGGCTGCTGATGTCAGTATGGAACAAAATCTTAAGCTTAATCAAAAAATTAAGGCAATTCTGAAGATGAAAAAGGGACCAACCCCGTACTAGCAAGGTGTACCTAATGAATTGTTAGAGAGTGTATATTTTATTTGGAATGGTTTGCTTAAGCCCTGAATTTGATTGTTTTAATTGCTTATCATTATCGTTATTATTATTGTGAAATTAAGCAAAATATAAAAATGCAATGGTGTAAATGTACTGTTTGTAAATTAAAATGCTTTACAGTGCTCCAACATTTAATATGTCTATGATGAAACATTTTTGGGGTTTGGATTTTTTGTTTGTTTGTTATTTTGCTTTTGACTTTTCATTTTAGAAGTTTCTTTTTTGTTGTTGTTGTTTTTTGTTAATAACAATAGATTTATAATCAGTCAGAGGTTCATAATCACAGCTGCAAAATCTTAAGTGGAGGTAATTACATTCTTCTGTGATTTTTCCAAACAACTTTGTTCTGTATGACTGCTTCGAGTCCCTCATCGCTCTTTGACACTGAGCTGGAACCAGCAGGACATCTGATTTTCTATCCGTTCCCACACCTGTCTTCTTGCTCTTTGCTGCTGTTCTTCTTTCTCTTAGTCATCAAAAGACACCACGTCCTCTCTGTCTTCCCCCTCTGTCCTTCATCTCAAACTCTTACTTGTGTCAGTTTGTGCCTGTTATTATTTATGGGCTGGTGAATGGAGAGAGATTGAATGAGACCCAGAGCTTGGCCTTTACCCTCACACTGTCTGCTACTCCTAAATCACCACAGAGTCTGGCTTACTTTCACATTAATGGTTTGTCCATGGTGTTTGTGTGGGTGAGAGAAAGAGCCAGGCACAGAAAGAACAAAAGCCGTATAGCCTTTGTTTTCTGTTTTCTTGTAAAACAAGTATTTTATTAAATAAAGTTCAGTTTCTTCAGTTATGAACAACCACTTGGTGACAGTGAAAAGGAAAAACTCTTGTTTAACAGGAAGAACCCTCTGGCAGAACCAGGCTGAGGGAGGGCCAGGGGGCTGCCAGGTCAAAAGACACACTGTGGAAGAGATCCAACAATTATTAATAACTAATGATTAAATGCATTTAATGACTGGTGTTTTAAGTTTATTTAGTTTAAACCCTAATATCAAAAGTATAGAAATTATCCAATGAAAACTAGGAGCTGGTTCCACTGAAGAGGGGTTTCAAAGTTGAGGGTTCTGCCTCCCAAAATTGCAGACTAGCAGTCTGAGAGCCAAATGCTCTGCTGGGGTGATATTGCTCTATGATGTCTTTAAGAGAAGATGGGGCCTGATTACTCAAGACACTGTATGTGAGTATTCACTCTACTGTGAGCTTGTCTCCAGATTTTTTTCAAATGAGAGTGTACCAATATTTGAGGGCTATACAGGTAAAAAAAAAAAAAAAAAAAAGAGCTCTTTTCATATTGTCATTGGATTCATTATCATCTACCAGCTTGGCTTAACTCTGTCACTGTGGTTTTCATGTAGAGGAGCATGTGCATGTAGCACAGGGCTGTTTTAACATATGCAATTAAAACTCTTCAATATAGTTATCTGTTCTATGGTTTACTTCCCATAAAAAAACATAATATTCTGCACATCAGTGCAACTTAAACCACTGTACCTGCATGCACTGATGGATGTTTTTGGTGGGGTGTGTGTGTGTGTGTGTGTGTGTGTGTGTGTGTGTGTGTGTGTGTGTGTGTGTGTGTGTGTGTGTGTGTGTGTGTGTGTGTGCATGCGTGTGTGTCTCTCTGTGGCCAAAACAGGACCAGCTCAAGTTTATGGCCCTGCAGTGCAGTCTGTTTTCTCAGGGTGACAGAGCAGACAGCCAGCAGTCTGCAGGGGGAATAGGAGGCTAGTCTGAAGGACACCTGGTCTGCGAGGAGCTCAGTTGGACAGTATTTTATGTATTTTGTACTTTGAAATGCATTGAAGCAATTGTAAAAATATATTTTCAGAGTGTCCGATTTTGCCCTGTCGTTGTGATTTAAATGGACATGAAAGTTTAAATTGGGTTTGCACGTTAGCCTGGAGCAAAATCATCATAATCCCCCTGTTTCCCTTTATCTGTGAAGCAAGTCACCTTTGTACGCTTTGAAAAAACAGCAATCGTGTCATTCATTGGTATTTGGTATGTCTGTCTTTGTCTGTGTATGCTTAACTTCTTCTCAGCTTCAGTAAATTTAAAACACACTCCCTATTCTCCCACAACAAACCACTGAGAAAGGCTTTTGTTCCTTAGGAACATAAATGATATCCAATTCTCCTCAAAGCTACAGAGAGAGAGAGAAGGAGAAAGACTGCACACAGTAAATCATTCTGAGACCCATCAACTCAATCCCTTTTGATAGCATCAAAGGAAGGAAGAAGATGAGCAATTTCCTGTGTTGTGTGTGTACAAATTGAAAAGTCTGTATAGTCTCTGTGAGGGTTTGTGTTTATACCTGAAACAGGAACACAATATATGGCCTAGTAATGCACACACGGCAGACACATGCTCAATCTGTCTAGTAGGCAGAGACAGGAAGTAGTCTGAAAAGGAGCAAGAAAGAAAATAGTTGCAACATTTAACATTTAAAGTGACAAAAAGCACAGCAGTGCTAAACTAACAAACTTATGGTTTACTCACACTAGCACACCCATGTGTGTGTGTGTGTGACCTTCAAATTTAAAGTTTGTTTGACTAGTGGGATTACTGGTCCTGGTCTTAAACAGGTGTGCCCCTGTATGGATCAGTTGGATCCAGACATCACTAACACATGTAGTGCGATTAACTCCAGGCTTACAGCTCCCAAGTGCTTGTACTCCAAAACCTCAAGGAGAGTTTAAGGTGCTGGGAGTCAAAATTGGTGGGCAATTGTGCTAAGTAATTAATACATCTGTGAGGAACAGTGTGTGCCCACTTCTACATTGTGTCACCAAAGGCATAAAATACTGAAGGGAGTGAGAGCGTGACAAACAAATTGTCACTATTTAAATTTTTTGCCATTTTCTTGGCTAAGGCTGCAGTCAGCAGGAGCTAGAACATGGCCTTGACAGAAAGCAAATGGATCGTAGAGAGCTGGAGATAAATGAAAACACATAACCCTATTACAAACCTGCACTCCAAGGTGGAAGAGACAAACCATTGTATGACCACTAGTTCTGAGCATGTTACTCGCCACTTTTTCCCCCTTATTATCAAAATGAAAATTGATTTTAAAAGCTGCAACAATGACCGTCATTCTTTCATGCATGCTTTTCATATTCTTTACGCATCTTTAAATTTAAAAAAAAAAACACCATTCCCCAAATAGGACATTAACTCTCCTGCTGGAGGCACAATACAGCACTCAGATGAGCTGTGTAGACTGTACGAAAGAAACACAGGAAAGTCTTTGGTGCCTCTAGTGCCCTCTGTCTTTATTGTAAACTTGAAACTGCACAGAAGTGATATTTAAAAGTGTCAAACAATCAAATGCACTTCTCTCTTTTTAGGTTTAGAACCCACCAAAGATTTCAGTTCTCACTGTTGTTTTCTACTGGAGCCAAAAAAGATTCACTTCAGTTCTTAATGATCTGATTGTTCCAATACACAGTACCCATGAGCACTTGCCTAAAATGTTGCTGATGGGTCAGAGTTTTTGGTGCTTCGTTATGTTCGTCAGCATGTTCTGGAAGTTTTTTTGTGTGTATGGGCGAACTCACTGCTGGCAGACAGGATTAATGGCAGACTTGCCTTTCATCTCAGCATCGTTGTTCCTCTTGACACAATGATGAGGAGAAGGTTCCTGCCACTCCTCCTGAGCTTCCTGATGCGTTCAAGTCAGCATTCCTAAATGCTTCTGTGTGAGCTAAACCTTTCTTTAGATGTCTGTTAAATGCTTAAAGTTTTATTTAAATGTTCTCTCTTGTTTCAGAAGAAAGCCAATGCTCTCAAATATATGACCAGATAATGTTAGGTAAATATAATTAAAAGTAATTTAACAATTATATATATCTTACCTCAAAAATTCAAAATTTCCATCAATTTGGAAAACAAACAGCACATAATACATTTCTTTGATGCTGTATTTTTGGCTAAAGATTAAAAATTTCAATCAGACTTAAACAGATAAAATAATTTTTATTTAATGTAATTATTTTATTTGGTTTTGAAGAAACTTACATCAAACTTTTAAATCAGTGGGGTTGATAAATATGCAGCACATTAAACATACTTGTTTGTATTAAAGTGGTTAGGAGCTTTGTGGCTTAAATCTTATCGAATCAAAGTCTGCCATCTTGTGGAACTATGACAAACTACAACTGTATTCCCAGTACTGGCCAATTTGTTTCATGGTACTTTTCCTATATCGCATTGCATCAGGATCATACACACAACATAGTTTAGATAAGATCAGTTTAGCTTGACATAGAAACAGGTAAGTTACATGAACTAGGAAAAACACCACAGCATTTATATCCCATATAGCCTTTATTTATATTTATATCCTTTGGTGTTATCCATACAATAACACCAAATATAAAAGACAAACACAGGCCGGAGAGTAAAAAGTACAGAAATACAAAAGAGCTGGAAAACTTAAATACAAGAGGATATAAAAGTAACAAACATCTCACACTTGAGCTGAGGACAAAGGAGGCCTGGCTGACTTCAATAAAAAGTGGATTACAGTATCATCTTATCATTTGCAAATTCAATATCACCACAGAGATCTAAGATGTAAATATATAAATATACTCTTAATACTAACCCCTGCAAAAAAGCCTCTCACAACCCGTGCTTCAATTAAATATGTTGAACTTTTTCAAAGGAAAAAAAATATATATTAACTTGGCCTAATGATCAGATTTGACCAGATGTAACAAAGGTGTCTCCATTTTGCCACATAATAAATATGCAATATTTCATTTTTGTTTTCACCATTGGCCAGATTGAGGTTCCCACTCCCATGATCCAAAATCCTACAACCATAAACAATACCTTTTTGGAATAAGTTCAGCACTGAACTCCCTGTTTGATCCTCTCCCAGTAGCCATTCATCTGAAACATGCTTGTTGTAGTAGAAGCGATCAACTTTGAAAGACTGCAGCTGCTCAGAGAATGGCTGGGCTTGACAAGAAACATTGTTTCTTCAGGAGGGTCAGTAGGAGATACGCCCAGGCGTTTCAGACACATGCCGAGGTAAGCATCTTCAATGTAGATCGGTTTGATCTGAGGTGACACTTCCAAGATCTTCCCAGGAAGGTCTAGTGACATGACGTAGGCAAAGCCGAGCGGATACGGGGGGTACTCTGATTCAGCAATCACAGATCGAGGCATGTAGAACTTTATAAATGGGTTCCTTAAAACGGGACTATGCCACCAAACCAGCCCAGTCATATAGTTTTGTTTAGCTGTGCTAGGATCCACCAACAGTTTCACCAGATTCGGGACATTGAGTAGCACATCAGAGTCGATCTTCATGACAAAGGAAGCCTTAGTACAGTGTGCAGCCAGCCACTCCAGCATGACCATAGTCTTGATAGTCAGATTATAGTAGCTGTCCTGAAAGTTGCTCTGAATCAGGTCATGGTATTGCTGATTCTCCTGCTGTAGCTTCTCTTGCTGATGTTCAGCATCACTTCCACCAGGGAGGCCCACTATGAAGACAGTCTCTACCCGCTGACCCAGAACCAGCTTCTCATTTCCCCACGTCTGTCGGATGGCATTCCGAGTTGCCACATTACCGGGTGCAACAGGAACCATCAGAATAAGGAAAGGAGTTGTGGTCCTACATGTGGGCGTGTCATCCATGATGAATTTGTAGTTTCGTGGGTAGGCCACATGATATGGTCCTGGATCCTCCCAACGTGGCTCTGCTGATGCTGCTTGATAAGGAATGTTCCTATCCAGTAACACTTTCTTGGAATTTAGATTGAAAACGATGAAAATCACTGCTGCTGCAATGCAAATGAAGATGCCTTTTAGGTGCCTCTTCTTGTTGTCCATGAAAACTACAAAGAAAGGAAACATATTTTATCACAAGAACTGTACAGCACGTATTCTGCAGGCTTCATTGAGTGGTGGCCTCCAGCTCACACTAGAGGGGTTCACAGCTGAGTTTTAATGTCACTCAGCACCTCCACATCTGAGGACATGGCCCTCAACAGGAAAAAGCCAGACTGCGCACTCCGTGTCAGGGATGAGTCACTGCCCGGGAGTGGAGGAGTTTAAGTATCTCTGGGTCTTGTTCACAAGTGAAGGAAGTGGGAGACTGACAATCAATTTTGGTGCCACAGCTGCAGTGATGGGGATGTTGCACCCATTTGGCATGAGAGGAGTGCGCATAGAAGCGAAGCTGTCGACGACAAGCTCATCATCACTTGATGTTGACTTCATTTATTTCACAGTTCACTTTTTAAGGACAAATTCTTCACAAAAGTGCAACACTTCTATGTCACAGAACAAGGTCACATTTGAAAAAAAAGAGATTTTGCAAAGTGCTCAATACATAATGGCCTTTTTTTAACAACCCACTGAAAAGAGAGAAGGAAAAAATACCCCCTCTAACCTTGCCAGTTATTTCTGAATCCAAACTATCTTAATAGTCAATATAGAAGCAACATCTGGAGTATATTGTTAAAGATTCTGAATTTTCAGTTCAGTGAAATGTTTTGCATACTGAACCTGGCAACTTACCTTGTTTTATGCTCAAACAGGTGTACAATGAAACCAGTCTACGGGAATTCTTGGACTTTAATGCAGAGAGCACTTGCACTTGTGATACAACACTTAAAAACTGTGCAGTCGCATATGCACACCTGTTCAGCTTGTTTTCCTGGATTATAAGGAAATATTAACCCAACAGTAACTCCGGACAGACATCCCCGATAGAATCTGTTTCCCCTGCGTCTGGAGCATTGCTGGGCACGGAGAGCGGATCCAGTTTACTCCGCCTCCATTAAAACTAGACGCGGAAGTCGTGATGTTTTAGTTCAGTTTAAAATCGGTGTCATTACATACCGTTTAGTTTGTGAGTTACAACAGAAAATGATATCGTTATTGTTTTTCACCCGTTAGAGATTATTTCACTATCACGAGGACATTTTGCCAGATAATTATTTGTATCCCCCTGTAACTTAAGTATTAAGAGGTAAAACCTACAAAATCTCAGGAGTAATAAGTCATTATAAGAAGTGTTTGTGAACTAAAAATCAAGTATGTGGGATATCCGTGACTTGGACAGCCCAGCGCGTGCTCCCGACGCAAGGGGAACAAATTGGCATAACCATTTTGTTCTTAGCAGCCAATCAGCATTAACCTGCCTTCTGGTCATCCGCGTTCAGCGACGTGCAGTTGACCTTTAAAATTCCACAGTGTTTCCACAGTGTGTTTACAGTTTGTGAATCCACCCTGTCTGTTCACTGACCGAGCGGAAAAATAAAAATAAAATAAAGAAAATTAAAGAAAAATTATAAACACCATAAATTTACGTTTTTAGCGACCATTTCCGCTTTTTGTGAGCTTCCTCGGGGCATGTAAGCCGACTTTGTCTTAAAAAGAAGAACTTTTCTTTATTCCAGAATCTGGTGATGCGTTTTCATATTAACAGCGATCAGTGCTCACCTGTTTTTGTCCCCAGCGTTCGGCATTAAATCGGAGCACGAAGTAAAGCGTGGATGGAGCGTTTATTCAGCACGGGGATACAAACTGACGTAGGTTGTGTTGTTCCTTGATTTCCATCCGCTTGTTTGTGAAAAGCGCTCTTCTATTTCTCTTTTCATTTGAATTTAGATAAACTCCAGAGAGTTCCTACAACGGGTGACCACAGGGAGACCAAACAGGTAAACTCCACACCCTGAGTCTGAGCACCGCCCAAAGCAATCACTTCCTTACTTGCAATGAAATCTTTACTCTAGAATTCTCAAACTTTAATGAGCTGTGGGCCACTGCTGGCACTGTCATCTCATTAGAGGGGCACTTTAGTGTTCAACTAGTACAAAAAACAACAACAAAATAAAACGAGAAAACACCGAAAAATATTTCCAAATGTAGTGTTTTGTTTTGTTGTTTTAAAAAAGACAAAACAAAACAAAAAAAAAATATTGCATAACAAGACAAAACTAGAAACGTGAACGCAAGATTTTTTTTTTCTCTTAACTGAAGCCTTTCTTTGAACTTCAAAATAAACGAATTGTTGCTCTCATTCTGGTCAGACACGTGGGAGCACCTCTGCTATAATTTTGTTCGTATTAAAAAAATAAAAATGCAGACATAAGTGTACACTTTCGTTTTTGACTGCTAGTAAAAATTTTCTTTACGAGTAACTCTCTCGTGGAATTAACACAGCCAATCCCTCAACATGTCCTCTCTGCTCATATTGCCTTAACCTCCTAGTGCAGGGGTCGGCAACCTGCGGCTCCGGAGCCGCATGCGGCTCTTTAGTCCTTAAAGTGCGGCTCCGCGTGGTTTGGGCAAATAAATTAGAAGTATTTAGCTGAAGTGTATTTTATTTATGTTAGTTCTTTTTAACTTGTAGTTCTAAATTGGAAGATTATTGTGATATTGAAATATAAAAATAAAATTATATTCTATTATTTTTTCATCGCTCAAAATAAGAGTCACACTCGCTAAGCCGGTATTCCGCTTGAAAATGCGGTGCATTTATCGAGACTTTCAACCCCAGGTAGGCCAATTATGGATCTTCGGATCCACATTATGTCGGCAGCTGTTCTCCACCGTGAACTATGTTAAAGACAAACACCGTTCACGCCTGACAGATGACAGCTTACAGTCCTGCGTAAACTGACTTTGTATAGCCCCGATTTGCGGACTCTGTGCGCAGAGGTTCAGGAGCAGAAGTCCCATTGTAAATATATCACGGCAGACCCGAGCATGCTTTTGAGCATCTCTTTATTGAGCACTTTTCACACACGGTTGCTGTACGCATACAGCCGGCTGTAGCTTTTCAGCTCACAGCCCGACATACACCACCAACAACACAACAGCACAGATAGCACAGACGTTAAGGCGGCGAGGCGTGATTGCGGGTGTCGCTCAGGTGCGTCCGCCTCCCCTGCAGCGGCGCTGCAAACCACGCCCGCCGCGCGCGATTAACCAGATAAAATACATATTTAGGCAGAATTTTGCAAATATCTATTTTTCATTTTTCAGCAGCATAGTGCTTTTTCCAATTATTTTTAAGAGTCAGGTCAAGGCTCCAACAGCCCAAAGGCGATATAAGGGTGGCGACTGACAACAGTTTTTGTTTGCTACATGGATCATTTTAGTTCAGGTTGGTGTCTTTCCTTTTGTTATATTTCTTTAAGAGTTCAAAATGTGTTGATTACATAAATATAATTTAATTTTCTCTGTAGCACTTCATGGATTTCATAAGCAGCACACCTTAGTTGTTCACACAAAGCATAAAGGTAAAAAACAATATATACAGTGTTATCTTCATTTTAGATGTCAAAAAGTATTTGCGGCTCCCAGTGTTGGGCAAGTTACTTTGAAAAAGTGATTCAATTATAGTTACTAGTTACTTCTTCAAAAAAGTAACTGAGTTAGTAACTGAGTTACAATATTCTAAAAGTAATTAATTACTTGGAAAAGTAACTATTGCGTTACTTTAAAAAAAAAACAAAGAACGTTTAACCCTCTGGGGTCCAGGGTATAATTGGCCTTTTTTTTACTACTCTTGATTTTCTCTCCACATTTTACCTATAAAAACTATTTACTTTGCCTTGTTTGGTATCATCCTTTTTAGCACAACCTCGCGTGCCTGAATTTACAGTTATGTTCTCATTTTGTCATACTGTATAACCAGAATTGATCTAAAATCAGACAAAAACCATAAAATCAGAGTAGAAAAAGTTATATTTTTACTGTAGCAACCACAAACATGTTTAATGAATCATATTTCATAACTTCAAATGCAAATATTAATTGTCAATTTTAAAATCCTATGCACAAGTTTTGCAAACAACAAATTTATTTGCATCCATTTACCTTTTACCCCTTTTTTAAATAACCATTTCAAACTATTTACAGAACAATCAGCTGTTCTTCAATAAGATGCCACACAAATTATTTGTGCCACTCCAAAAAAATAATTTCTGTCCGCTACAAAGGAGAACATCACAGCCTGATACCTGCAGGTCTGACAGCAGCAGGTGTATCACTCCTGTTTCTACCTGGAGACAGCAGTCGCCTCATTGTTCTGACACACAACACAGAACTATCCACAACACTACACACTAACTACACAAGACAACACACTAACTACACACTCCAAACACGCTAAACGTCACAAATCTCACATCTCAAAACTCACTCTCTCTTTTCCTGCTCTCTCTCTCTCTCTCTCTCTCGCCGTCACTCCTAAAACTTCCCCTGTTTTGTTTTTTTTCTCATAAGCAGAGAGTGCTTGCTAGCGCTAACGTGGCGAAACTATTGAGGAAAAAACGCCGCATATATATTGTTTATCATGACTCTGGTTTTACGTGGCCTATCAACACAATTTAAAAACTGGCACCTTGTTGCTTTGTCTTTAAGTGGTCATGTGATTGACTTACCGCAACTACTTTATTCTTCCTCAGTCAAACAGCAGCACTCATGCGATTGTTTTGCCCCCTGAGCTCCAGGTGTTGTGCTAGACAGCGATCGTGATTGCCGTCCGCGGGAGCGCGCAGCTGCTTAAAGCTGTAGCGTCCAGATTACTTACAGCTACTTCCATGCAGCTGATATAAGATGTGGTAAGCTGAACACAGCTTCAACCTTCTGTTTGTTGAAAAATAGTAACGGACCGCGTTTCCTTGTTAGTAACTGTAACGCCGTTGTAACGATAGGAATAGTAATTAGTTAGATTACTCGTTACTGAAAAAGTAACGCCGTTACCGGGTCCAAATGGCTCTTTGGGTGTAAAAGGTTGCAGACCCCTGCTTTAGAACATCACTGGTATCCTGTGGTTGAGGTCACACATTTAGAAGTTTGTTAAAAATATACTGCTGTGTTCGTTGAAACAATGTTTTACCATTATTGTTGTCTTCTTCAAAAGGGTGAATGCTTGTATATAGCTCTTGCAAATCGCTGTCATTTAATGGGACAAACCTACTTTGAGAGTTTGACAAGGAGGGTATGGAGACCTCTGCTGTAGAAAGTACAGCGATTCAGAGATGGTCTTTCCCTCTTCACGAGGAGGGGGCCTAAGGGTACATCTTTCGCCATCTTACAACGCTGTGATTGCAGCCATTCCCCAACTCTCTGTGAATGGTACATAACACCAAAGAAAAAACAAAAACCAGTCAGCTAAATGATATGTGTAAGAAGGCCTACCGAGCAGTACGGTATCCCAGTGGAGACGGCAGGTCTACTTGGTCCAGGTGCATTGCTGGATTCCTAAAGAAACATTTACATCAAGAACGACTGTTACCTACCAAATAAATAAATAGAGTTGTATGATGTTCGATCTCTGTCTGCTGCCTACCAAATGAAATAATTGAGGACTTGCTAAGTAATTTAGCTTTGCTAGTTTTGCTAACACTGCTATCAACCCGTCCAAAATGCTATACAATGAACTTACCAAGTGCTGCAGCGTTTGTGAGGTTGAGGGTGCACTACCGCTGAATCGTTGGATGGCCGACAAAACAGCTCTTCCAATGTTTTCAGCTAAATCGCTGGACATGCTGGTAGGGAACAGGTGAAGCAGCTCATGGCAGTCAAAAGTGACCATGAGAGGAGCGCAGACACACAACCTGAACACGACCAGCACACTTTAGCGCGGGAGGTTTTCTTGAAGCTTTTATTTTGGTATTTCCTTTGACCCGTACAATAAATTTGCATATTAGCTAAATATTTAGTTTCCCGTAACATTTAGATTTAACATTTAACATTTAGATTTATATATAATATTTACATTTAACATTTAGATTTATACATTTAACATTTAACATTTACATTTAGATATAATATTTAGATTTAACATTTAGCATTTAGATTTAACATTTAACATTTAGATTTAACATTTAAAATTTTGTTTTAAATATAAAAAGTTACAAATATTTTACTAAATGTTTTAAAAAATGACTTGAAAAAACATGTTTTTGTAAGATTTAGAGCTAAATGTGGAAAAATGTTGCCGTTAATTTCGGCATGTTTCAGTTTACAAACGGCGCCCCATACTGCATAGACAGAAAATGCTGATCTATAACTCTGCTGTAAAATTTAGATCAGAAGTGTTTAATGTATGGTGGCTATGTAGAAACACATTCTCAGACTGACTTTGAAAGGCACTAATATCAAAGTTAGATGCTTTGTTGTATTGATTTATCCACAGGCTCAGTCATATTCACTGTCCCTGATGGCAAACATCTAGAGATTGAACAATACAATGGCACAAAGGAGTGCGTGTGTACCTTAATCCCTAAAAATACTGATGATAATGCTTCTTTTACAGAAACAGTGACTAAATTGGAAAACATTGAAGGATGGATTTTATGATGAGGTTTGATAAACATGTCTCACACTGAATGACTTCTTTATCTTAACAGTTTCTGATGAATGAACAAATTAACTAAACTGTTAAAGCTCTCGCTTTTTGCAGGTGAACCCTCTCTGAGTATGCAATGCTGTTGACGCTGGATGGTGTTGAACTGAAAATTTTCTTCTGGTAATTTTCTTTATGATTTTATAAAATAATCAAAGTGTGGGATGTAATAGAAAATTTCTATTATTCTCATTTAAAGTATTTAAGTGCTTATGCATATGCTTACTTTTGACACTGTAATAGACTGTTCAGTGGATGTTTCTAAGGCTACGTCCACACTAGCCCGGATAGATTTGAAAACGGCGTTTTCATCTGAAAACGCTCTGCATCCACACTAGCGTTTTCAGTCGTTTTCACAGAGTTGTGCGTCCACATTGAAACGATCGAAAACGCTTACGTTCCAGTCCTGTAGCTGAGACTAAATTCCTGTTTTTGGCGTCAGACGAAGGTGTGTCTTACTTGTATATTTCTGCAGCGTTTTCATGTTTTTTGCATATCAAGTGCCTTTCAAGGAAGTCATGTGTCATCTACTTATCTAATAAAGCAGCAGCACATTGGCAAAAACATCCTTTTAATCCTATCAGGGACTGATTGTTATTGAAAGGAATTACGTGCGTTTTTTAACTTATGATATTTTTAGTATTTTATTTGTGTTTTGAAGGAAGCTTACATCATGAATTTAAAGCAGTGGGGTTGAAAAATATGCAGCACGTTAAACATACGTGTGGCTTAAATTTTATTGAGTCAAAGTCTTCCATCTTGTGGAACTATGACCAACTGCAGAATTCACAGTACTGGCCTTTCTTCCCCCCCCCCCCCCTTTTACAGTCATGGTACATTTCGTATATTGCATTACATCAGGATGATACATGCACCATAGTTTAGTTTAGATCAGTTTAGTTTGACATAGTTCATGTAAAGTACTTGTCTCTAAGAAACACACCACAGCTTTTATATCTTAAACTGGTTTATAATGCAAACAAACAAATGAAAAAAAAGAAGAAAAAAAAAAGCAAGCAAACAAATGAAAAGAAAAAGGAGTCAACAACATACACAATCTATAGTAAATATACACATTAAAACAAAAAATAACAAAACAGCACAGGGTTACTACAATATACTAAAGTAGTAGACTACAGTATAACAAAATACCATAGCAAAACAGTAAATTGTTTATGGCTCAGTGACTGGTTACATCGTTTCTGTTTTAATTCTAAAAGGATTCAAATCAGGCTCCAGATTAAGTTCTAAAAGCCCAGAATTTCAAATGTTAATAACCTGGTGAGAGAGATTACCGTTCAATGGAGGCACCTTGCAATTTCCAACTGATTTGTTGTACTCATTTGTTTACAGCACTTTGTTTATAGAAACTTCATTAGAAAATACACATCATTAACAATTATGGATTGTGGTCTTTTGGATGTTTAGCTATTGTTAAAGCAACTGCACAGTGATGGAATCTTATCATCTCAACAGTTGCAAGTTCTACAGCAAATATCATACGATACCATAACAACAAATATAAAGACAAACACAGGGTGGAGGGTAAAAAGTGCAGAAACACAAAAGAGCTGGAAAAGTTAAATACAAGAGGACATAAAAGTAAATTAAACATTTCACACATGAGCTAAGGACAAAGGAGGCCTGACTGATTCCAATAAAAAGTTGATAACAGTATAATTTAATCTCTTGCAAATTCAGCAATATGTCAATATCACCAAACACAAAGTTCTAACTTATAATTACACTCTTAACACTAATGTTGTAATGTTCAACTTTTTTAGAGAAAAATTATTCTGTTAACTTGGCCTAATGATCAGATTTGGCAAGATGTAACAAAGGTCTCTCCATTTTGCCACATAATAAATATGCAATATTTTATTTTTTGTTTTCACCATCGGCCAGATTCAGGTTCCCACTCTTTTGGGAAAACCTTCAGCACTGAACTCCCCGTTTGATCCTCTCCCAGTAGCCATTCATCTGAAACATGCTTGTTGTAGTAGAAGCGATCAACTTTGAAAGACTGCAGCTGCTCAGAGAATGGCTGGGCTTGACAAGAAACATTGTTTCTTCAGGAGGGTCAGTAGGAGATACGCCCAGGCGTTTCAGACACATGCCAAGGTAAGCATCTTCAATGTAGATCGGTTTGATCTGAGGTGACACTTCCAAGATCTTCCCAGGAAGGTCTAGTGACATGACGTAGGCAAAGCCGAGCGGATACGGGGGGTACTCTGATTCAGCAATCACAGATCGAGGCATGTAGAACTTTATAAATGGGTTCCTTAAAACGGGACTATGCCACCAAACCAGCCCAGTCATATAGTTTTGTTTAGCTGTGCTAGGATCCACCAACAGTTTCACCAGATTCGGGACATTGAGTAGCACATCAGAGTCGATCTTCATGACAAAGGAAGCCTTAGTACAGTGTGCAGCCAGCCACTCCAGCATGACCATAGTCTTGATAGTCAGATTATAGTAGCTGTCCTGAAAGTTGCTCTGAATCAGGTCATGGTATTGCTGATTCTCCTGCTGTAGCTTCTCTTGCTGATGTTCAGCATCACTTCCACCAGGGAGGCCCACTATGAAGACAGTCTCTACCCGCTGACCCAGAACCAGCTTCTCATTTCCCCACGTCTGTCGGATGGCATTCCGAGTTGCCACATTACCGGGTGCAACAGGAACCATCAGAATAAGGAAAGGAGTTGTGGTCCTACATGTGGGCGTGTCATCCATGATGAATTTGTAGTTTCGTGGGTAGGCCACATGATATGGTCCTGGATCCTCCCAACGTGGCTCTGCTGATGCTGCTTGATAAGGAATGTTCCTATCCAGTAACACTTTCTTGGAATTCAGATTGAAAAGGATGAAAATCACTGCTGCTGCAATGCAAATGAAGATGCCTTTTAGGTGCCTCTTCTTGTTGTCCATGAAAACTACAAAGAAAGGAAACATATTTTATCACAAGAACTGTACAGCACGTATTCTGATAACACAGCAATACACAAATTAATAAATAACAGAATTAAAGTCATAAGGCTTCCAGCTTTGTAGCCCTCAGAATCTCATTTCTGCTTTTTTCAGTGGATGGGGTTCTGCTGGCTTCATCGGGTGGTAGCCTTCAGCTTGCACTGGAGGGGTTCCCAGCTGAGTGTGAATGACAATCAGCACTTCCACATCTGAAGACATGGTCCTGAGTAGGAAAAGGCCAGACTGCCCACTCCGGGTCACGGATGAGACACTGCCCGGGAGTGGAGGAGTTTAAGTATCACTGGGTCTTGTTCACAAGTGAAGGAAGTGGGAGACTGACAAACATTTTGGTGCCACAGCCACAGCAATGCGGATGTTGCACCCATTTGGCATGACGCGGCCGCGCATAGAAGTGAAGCTGTTGATTTACCGGTCGATGCACGCCCCTACTCTCAATGTAATAAAGGAGCTCTGCATGATTCACAGTTCAAATAATTGTTTCGTATTAGGCCTTAGTGTGGTCACCCAATTAATCTACTATCTTATCTGAAATATGTTGTTTCCATTGCTCTCAAGGACACGCTTGCCTTTCTGAGTGGCTGGCCCTTGAAAAGCTCATGTTTAAACAGCAGTCGGGTGGAACTGCTGTGCAGCTCTGTCAGCAAATATTGAAAATATCCTCTCATTTACCCATCCAAAATCCCCCTATCAAAAGACCTTTAAACACCGGATGCGTAAAATTTGTGTGAATATTTCTTGCATTAAAAAAATAATTTTTGGTGAGCCCAAAATAAGCCATTCACACAGAACAATGTTGTGGCAATTATCTTTTTTTGGACACAAATAAACAGCTTTAACCTAATCAGACCACTGCACTTGGCAACAAGTGTGCTCATCGTGTTGAATATACAATTTGGAAATGACAAAATAATACTATTTTAACTCAGACACACAGCTAGACGCGGTTCTGGGTCAATCGGCTCACTGAACCTATTTCTTTGCCTCCTCAGATAAAATTCTCATGGTTTGATGGTGCCCTCTGGTGAGCACTGGATGTAGCCAGAATCTCTGTTTCTTCCTTTGCTTGTTCAGAAACATCTTGACCAGCTCATCATCACTTGATGTCAACTTCATGTATTTCACTGTTTCTTTTTTGAGAACAAATTTTTCACAAAACCACAACACTTTCAGTGCATCTCTATGTTACAGGACAAGGTCACATTCGAAAAAAATGTTGCAACATACTCGGTACATAATGGCCTTTAGTCTCAGAAAGCTTTGGCTATTTCTAACAACCCTCTATCCTTGCCATTCATTTGTGAAGTCAAATATCTTAATAGTCAATATAGAAGCAGCATCCAGAGTACACTGTTAAAGATTCTATATTTTAGGTTCAGTGAAATGTTTTACATAGGCTACTGAACCTGTTAACTTACCTTGTTTTATGCTGGAGCGGATGTAGAACGAAAGCAGTCCACGATCGTGGCTCAAGAGTTGGGAGTTTGCCTTGTAATCGGAAGGTTGCCGGTTTGAGCCCCGGCTTGGACAGTCTCGGTCGTTGTGTCCTTGGGCAAGACACTTCACCCGTTGCCTACTGGTGGTGGTCAGAGGGCCCGGTGGTGCCAGTGTCCGACAGCCTCGCCTCTGTCAGTGCGCCCCAGGGTGGCTGTGGCTACAATGTAGCTTGCCATCACCAGTGTGTGAATGTGTGTGTGAATGGGTGGATGACTGGATATGTAAAGCGCTTTGGGGGTCCTTAGGGACTATTAAAGCGCTATATAAATACAGGCCATTTACCATTTTACACGCATTCATGGAGTGTAATGCAGAGAGCACTTGCACTTGTAACATAACACTTGAAAACTGTGGCAATCACATATGTACAACTGTTCTGCTCGTTTTCGCTGTTTATAAGAAAATATTAAGCCTAGCACCAACTCTTGGCCTTTTTCCCTTTTAGAGATCGCCACACTCAAAGGAGGAAGTCAACGTGTAGTGTTGGTTTAGCTTCACAGATGAGTGATGTCCAAGCAAACAAAAAGCTGAAGCGAAACAAAGGGCTTCAAAAACAATGAAAAAATGTGCACTACAGCCACTGCCTGTGCATTTCATGCTGTACTTTTAGATCTGTGTTGATCTTTCTCAGCTTCTCCGGTGCTCGGGGAACGCCGATGTCACCCCCTTCCCTATTCCGGCCCATTTATCAACCAATCACCATTCGACCTGCGTATGGGTCATCCCTGTCCAGCGACGTGCAGCCAACATTTAGAATTGTCCGGTGTTCTCCAGAACACCGGCAGCGTTTGCCGTTTGTGAATCCCCCTCTACGTTTGCTGATCAAACGGAAACCGCTATGCAGACGGAAAAACTATAGACACCATAAATGTAGGCGTTTAGCCATCATTTCCGCGTTCGGTGAGCTTTCTCGAAGCATGCAAGCCGACTTTCTCTTATCAGGAGAACTTTTCTTTATTTACCAGATTTACCAGATTCTTTACACCAGAATCCTTTTACATAATAACAGCATTCAGTGCTCACCTGTTTTTGTCCCCAGCGTTCGGCATCAAATCGGAGCACGAAGTAAAGATTGGGTGGAAAGTTTATTCAACACGGGGATACAAACCCCTCGGTTGTGTTGTTCCTTGATTTTCAGCTTGGTCGTGAAACACGCTTTTGTCTTTACATTTGAATAAACATTTAGATTTTATACAGATAAACTCCAAATAGTTCCTATGGCGGTGTGGCCGCAGACAGGGGAAGTCCCAGTGCAGTTCACCTGAAGTCGCCCTGAGTCTGAGCCCCGCCCTCGTCACTCCAGTCTGTTCCGCTTATTCGCAATGAACCCAGTCGGCAGGAAATCGTCTTGAAATTATATTTTTAACAAATTTCTAACAATTAATATTTTTTCACTCCAAACGCCTCCAGCTGTTCGCTTGTGAGGATTTTTAATTTTCCAAACACTGTATTTAATGTTTTAATTACTTTTTTAAATGAAATATATAAACCTGTGCTAAATATTTGTAAAGGGAACCTACGGAACCTAAACAAATACTATATGTCAAAAATTATTCTGCTATTGCTCAATTCTTTCCTAGAAAGCTTTGATGAAAGTGAAAGTGATAATTCGTGTCGAGGTATCTAAAACGGTTTCTTACCGCCATTGTTTAAATTCACAGTATATATGCCTTTAGGGAATGATATGGGCATCTGATCTCTTCTTCAGGTCAAATAGGCCAAACTTTCATAAAATGTTTTTATTTTTAAAGCTGTGTTGGCAACGCTGATGAAATGCTACCCCTGTATGGGGATTCTAAAGATCACAAACATGTCACATTTGACCTCTGATCTTTGGCTAACTAACAGGGTAGTTATTTCGAAATATACTGTAGTATAATATTATGTAATAAATATAAATATGTAATAAAAATAAGCTCAAAGTCAGTACCTATCCACGACTTACTCCTATGTAATGTTTGTGTGATCAAAGTAGACGTCAGGCTGCCCTGCTCTGATTTTTACTGCATGACTAATTTCTTAAAGTACATTTAAAGAGAACAAAGAAATCGAAATGAATATACAAAGTAAATGTTCCCCAGGGTGTGCGCTGCCTTGTCTAAGGTAGCGTCCATTCCAAACCGTCATCCAGACACCTACAAAACTCCAAAGTCATAACACCTGATAAGAGTTGCACGTACATCCGTCACGTTATCATTGGTCAACATGTTGGATGTACTATCAAGTTAACACGCAAATTAAACTTAATACACTTTCATTTGGTTGGTTGTGAGGTTAAAACTGAGTTTGAAAATACATTCCCCTTTCAGTTACAGGGGCTGGAGTGAAAATCATTTTAAAAAGCAAGCTGACGTCTAAAGAACATGTTTGAAACAATTTCATGAAGCCTGGAGACCACTTTCAAACAAAGTTACAGTTGTCATGGTCCCAGGACTTCTGACCTGATGTTTTGAGTTTTAACATTCTGTACTAAGTTCATTTGTATTCTTAAGATCCCTAGGTTTTCTGTTCAGTATTGGTTATTAGATTTCCCCCCCGTGTTATCGCTGTGTCTCCCTCTGTGTGACCGTGTATATAGTGATTTGAGTTACTGTGCTCCTTGTGTCCAGTGTTTTCCTCTTTCCGTCGTGTTCTCTCTCTCTGCCTCCCTCGGCTGTCTCTGTCTACTTTCTGTGTTATGTTTAAGGTCCGCGTCTTGGCATCAACATTTTCAGTTTCATGTCCTCCCCGTAGTCTCAGTAAAGATATGAGACTACACAGTGAGAAGAGCAAAGATGTACAAGCGTCATCAAACCCAACACTTCAGACCTTGAATGCAACTTGATATTCTGTCCCTGAATGTCACAGACAGCAGAGGTTCAAACTAGAGATGGCACGATACCACTTTTTTATGTCCGATACTGATACCGATATCATAAATTTGGATATCTGCCGATACCGATATGAATCCGATATAGTGTGTTTTTTAATCAATAAAACTGTTTTTTTAATATCTTGCTGCATTTTGTATAAGTTCATACTCAAGTTTAAATAAACAACAACACTAAAGCTATTCTGTTATACCTGTATGTAAAAAATACACTGCACCCAAAATATTTCATAGTTCAGGAACACTGATCAATCTAATAAACTTAATCCTCCCTATTCTGGTATTTTAAAGAGTACTTAGCAGAAATATTAAGCAACCTAACTAATAGTGTTGTAAACTCCCAGCAAAAAAAAATAGGGAACCACCCCCCACCCTCCACCTCATGATGCTTAATCGATGTAATCAACTTTAATTTGATGCAGGGTGAAAAAAAAAATGCACAGAAATAAATTATTTTTCAAGAATAATTAAATAGATTCAACATCTTTCTTCAACAGAATTGCAGAATTCACAGATGGTACTTTCCCAAAGGAAAAAGTACTATAGCTTACTAGGGTATATTAGACTTAACAGCACACCACTAAAGAATTTCTAAGCCTAATGAAAAAGTGTTTTCAAAACATTTTACCAGTTAAGCTGCTGAAACAATGTGATTATTTCATAAGGGTGAAAGGATACATTACATAAAGCATTTCATAAAGAATAAATAAAGTAAAAAGGGAAACGTAGCTGAGACTGAATGCCTGTTGTTGGCGTCAGACAAAGTCTGCCTGGTAACAGGAAGACTGCCAACCCTATAAAACCTTTGTCTAATTATTGTAAGTTCAGTTCGACGCTGAAATCTGCACAGCGTTCGGACTCACACATGTGTTCATTAAAATGCCGTCTAATTTGCACTCAGGCTGGATCTGTGGTTATTTTTGGATTCCCCCTCAATATCTGAACCTTAACAGTGTGTTTTTCTTGTATCATATTTCTGCAGCATTTTCATGTTATTTGCATATCAGGTGCCTTTTGAGGAAGTCATGTGTCATCTAACAAAGATATAACACATCGTCAAAAGCATCATGATAGATTACTGCCTGTCTGCTATCATAAACTCACTAAAATGGAGCTACAGTTTAGTTCCTCAGTAGTTAATCCTTTATAGCATCCTTGATGAAATACTCAAAAATTCTAAATTTGAATCCTACTATATTGTTTTTTGTTGGTGTTTTTTTTTTTTTAACTTTTACAATATTTCTTATTCACATTTTTCATTTTTGGGACCTGAAAATGGATTTCAGCCTGCCATCTTGAAGAATGTCTCCATTCCTAAAATGCATCTGGAGTTGAGAGACGACTCCTTTACTGAAGACGTTTTCAGCAAATAAACAAATAAAATGACACACAGTTTGTCCCTTTAATGTGAACTGAAATAAAAAGAAACATATAAGCCATCATGAATACTCCTGCTCAGCAGTCATCACTGCTGTAGCTATGTATGCATCATTCTGAAGCTCATACTCCATATATGCACACATGCCTATGTCACAAAGTTTCTTGCTTTTAACTACTATTTTCCTTTTGATAATTTGAATATAAGTAATGTATGAGACATATTGCACACAACCTTGTAATGCAGTACTTTTTTACCCCCAGGAGTACATTTTCTCTGTCAAATAACCTGAAATGCACTGTCTCATAATTACCCTTTATCATTATAAACCTATAAGCTACAGTCCCACACATCAGCACCAATCCATATCCTAACAATGGCACATAAATGATATTTTTCTTAGTACTTAGGTATGAACGCAGAGCCAAAAACACAAAGCAAACAAAATAAACTGCTACAGCTTTAACATAAATCTGGATTCTTGATTAGCTTAGCATTAGCATGCTGTCTGTGCAAGTGCTTTCCAAGAGCCAAAGTTGTGTTAGCAGCTTAATGTAGTTGTTTCTGTTCTGGACACAGGAGTATTTTAGTATCCACGCTGAAAACTGTGTCACTATATTCCTCCTCAGGAACACGAAATGAAATCAACAGATTGTACAATAAGTGCAACTGGAACTGATAAGCAGAGCTGATATCCAAGCAGACTAACAATTCCACAGAATTGAACTACTGGGAACTGGTTATCTATAAGAGCTGTAAAGAAAAAAAATCAACCAAGAAAGTCCACCAAAAACTGTTGCAGAAGTACAAAATATCATCAGCCACAATGACGATGTCAGTGCTAACAAGTTTGCGACAAACAGATGTTTGTTAGCTCCTTTTATCCTATTGTATATTTTATTCTATTTTATTCTACTGTATATAGTATTTTATTTTATTCTATTCTGTACAGTTGTGTACAGTATTTATTCTTACTGTATTCTAATTTTTGCTTCAAAACTTTTGCACTGTCCACTTCCTGCTGTGACAAAACAAATTTCCCACGTGTGGGACTAATAAAGGTTATCTTATCTTGTCTTATCTTAGCTGCCACGAGGCATATGTTCAGTCTTAGTTAAAATGTATCTTTTTTTTGATATGATATTTGCAATTTGCACGACATGTTGCAAAAATCAGTCAACCATTGCCTATGTCATTTCCAGCAAGTGTACCACTTGTTACTACAGCATACTAAATGAACTACTACATGGTAGTATCTGAATTCAGGCAGTCTGTTTGTGTAGTTAGAGAGTGTGAATCAATTACAGTCTCCCACTCCGTTTTAACCTTTAAATGCTGGCCATCTTTGACCTCAGAACCCTCCTACTAAGGTGCATTTTGCTTTAAGATGTGCAGTGAACCTTGACTTTTTTGAGTCTTTGCTGCCGGTGTCTCTTATTTCAGGTGGGAGGGACTAAGACACAAGAGGAACATAACACATGTATGAAATGAGAAATGAATATAGATGAAATAAAGGAATAGTCTAAAAGAATTGAAATTGCTTTGCAGATTAAAACAATTTGAGGCAATATAGAGAAAATATATATTCTGTAACTAGTAACTTTTTGTATGTCAAAAACTGTCTTCTAAGGGCTGTTAAGGATCCCAGATATCCCAGTGATAGAAAACAAGACAGGACAGTGCTCTACTGTGGTATTATCATAGACTCAAGTATGTGAATGACACTTCTCACAACATTCAAGAGAACACTGAAAGGTTGAGGTTTTGGAAACACATATTAATTACATTCAAATAAATAAGAACAGTCCATTTAATTTAAATATATTTTAATATGTAAAATAAACCTTATAATCTTTTAAAATATTTATACTTTCACTAGCAGTCAATTTAAAGTTTAACCCCAGCTGTATTATTTGTAAACACATTTAAATAACCTCAGCATTCTCACATAATAATCACCAGTGTTGGGTAAGTTACTTTAAATTAGTAACTTAGTTACATTACTAGTTACTTCTCTAAAAAAGTAACTCAGTTACTTCGAGTTACTCGTTACTTTCAAAGTAACTAGTTACTAGGGAAAGTAACTTTGGTTTTACTCAGAATTCTCTTGCTAATGTGTTGCTTCCGTAACTGGATACCCAGCAAGATTGTCAGTCTTCTAGCTTGCTTACTTGCCACAAGTGCACTGTGCCACCTACCAATAGAAAGGAAAAAATAATGTGCACATTTCCATGAGAGAAATCCCACGCCTGGACCGTCGTTGACCGCCGCCATGATTCTAGCCTGCTTTTTACATCCAACACAAAAACTGCAGTCGTGGTGCTTTTGATTGTACTCAGAACTTGGAAATTCTGCCTTCTGAATAGGAAAGATGTAGGTAACACCAGACTGCAGATGAGCTGCATACAGAGCTGGACTGGGACAAAACAATCGTCCCGGCATTTTGACTAGAGACCGCCCACCATTATAGGAAAAATCATAAAGCCTTTGAATGAAAATAAACACTGTTGTGACAGTGATGCACACTGTTCTGATGGTATATATGTATCAATCTATCAATTGTTTGTTGTAAGACTCAGATAATTTTTTTTTTTTAAAAGCGAGACATTTTAAATGAGAATAATAAAGAAAAGTATTTCCTTGTCCCCCCCTTTCCCTGTTAATGCCCTACCTGCCCCCTGGCAACACTTTGCTAGACCCGCCCCTGCACAGTTACCAGCTGTCAGCTACTTAGAAAAGGATCCTGGTGTTATTTGTCTCTCAGAAACGGTTCATAACTTCCCTTCAACTAATTCATGTCACCTAAAAGGTAAACCTGTTTCTCCATCACCTGTTCAGCTCTGATGATTCAGTAAGGACATCTCCTGGTTTCATCTTCATGTTTCCCTCTCACCAGATAACCAAACCGATATCATGACCAGCAGCTTTACAGCTGTGGCTCCAGCAAACATCAGCTGATACTAGAAATTAATATTAAATAAATTCTAACAATAGCTGATCAAGCTTAAACGTGCTGCTGTTGTTTAGCGCGACCTCCGCTGGTTTCCTCTTTCTGGCGCAAAGTGAGCGATAAATAAACAAGAGAGCAAAGCCGATCAGCTGATCATTGATCAGTTTCGTGATTGAAGTAGAAACAGGAGAGAATGAGAGAAGAAGAGGCAGCTGTGCAGCTCCAGCTTTGTGTCTTTTTCATTGTAGCTGAAGTCCGGGACAAACTGTGTTCCTTTTCACCTCAGTACGAAACGCGTAATATTTTCTCTGAAAACGAGACGATTCTGTTTTTTACGGGACGGTTGGCAACTCTAATAATTAACCGTATGAACAAAATAAAGTTCAACATCAGTAACATAGCACCCACCCAGCTGTATAGAAACTCCGTCATGCTAGCTAGCACGCAGTACGAAAATGTCAGCATACCGAAAATAAACTCCACCTAAACTTGGTTTATATCTGACTCCGATAGACTGCAGGTCATAACTTCTTACCTGAAGTTCAGTTCACCTGACACTCGGACCGGCGGCCGCTTCGGGTCTCTCCTCTTGCCTCCCTTTTCCTTCATCCACCTGCTGGCCTCCACCACTTGCTAATGTTATTGAATCTGTGGAAGCTCCGCGATATCCACCACACGAAGTAACGAGTAACGAGCCTATCTAAATCCCAGTAACGAGTAACGCGTTCCTGGTTTTGGCATAATAACTAGTTACCGTGCTCGTTACCACAATAATAACGTAGTTACTGTAACGCGTTACTTAATAACGCGTTAGTCCCAACACTGATAATCACACATGTAAAAGTGCACCCTGATCAGACCTGGTAAACCTATAAAACCTTACACATCAAGCAATTGTTCACCTTCACCTTTCCAAACAAGTAACCCTAAATCACATTTAAAAAAAATAAATAACTTCAGTAGTGTATAACAATCTATAAATACATTAAAACTCTAGCTTAAAGTTAAGGTGTTAAGAACAAGGTGGCCCAGGCTTTTTCAGGTCTGTCCAATAATCCAGCAGCTGTTTAGAAGAACCAAGAATGTATGTGATGACCTGGGAGAATTCACAGCGATTATATGCAGAGTTATAGGCCTTGAACTGTGAGGCTTTTGGTGGTGCCGTGGGGGCAAGTCCAAGCTTTTTCATGCACATCCCAATATAAGCATCCTCAATGTTAAAGGGTTTGATTGATTTTGAGATTTCCACAAATTTCTCTGGAAGATCATTGGAAAAGACATATCCCATACCCAGCGTGTAGGTCGGGTATTCAGACTCTGGATACATTTCCTCAGGCACATACCACTTGGAGTTCTTGGAACGAATGACTGGTCTGTTCCACATAAGCATCCCTGTCAGGTAGTTTGTCTTGGGGATGCCCGGCTGTTTTAGCATGATTACTAGATTGTCAGCATTCAGAAACATGTCAGAGTCAATCTTCATGGCATAGGCTGCTGCAGGACAGTGTGTAGTTAGCCAGTCCATGATCACCATGGTTTTGATTGTTAGGTTTAGATAACTGTCTATGAAGTCACTCTGGATCAGGTCATGGTGCTGCAAATTTTCCTGTTTGAGCTTCTCAACATCATCTTCTAGAGACACCCAGCATAAATAAAGTGAGTACCAGCTCACCCTGAACTGTGTTTTCTTTGCCCCATGTCTGCCGGATCGCGTCCCGAGCTGCCACATTTTTGGTGCCACTGGAACCATGAGGACCAGGAATGGGATCTTGTTCTTGCAAACCTCTGTGTTATCCATAAGAAAATGGTAGTTGCGTGGATAGGCTTGATGGTACTGAAGGGAGGTAGATCGCACAGTCGAGTCGAAGGTTCAGTGGTTTTGTTTAATATAACTTTGTGTTTGGGATGAATGTGATAAGCAGGTGCATTAACCCTACTGCTTTGGTTTAAAAACCACTGGTAGTGTTCCTGCAGTGGGAAGTTCTGCCATAATGACAGTGAGCTGCTGGACAGGGTGTAACACAAGCCTAAGGCCAAAACACAAAACAGAACCAGGAGCTGAAACCAGGAATGAAATAAGGTCTTTTTCTGTGGAAAGATGCTCTGGACAAGCTCCCTAAAAAAAAGACAAGAAAGACAAAGATAAAAGTGGTGAGTTAGAAAACCTTTCTATACCATTGTTAACCAAGTGCACAGCTTCACAACATTTGAGTTAGAGCTCACTGATACTGAAGATGTATGCTTCAGTGGGAATTCTGCACTATATCAACACTCCTCTGAAACCCTGCGCCATAACCTATGGAGCAACTTGATGTGCACCTCCTTAATGATGTAACTACAAGCCAGGTGAACACAGCCCACAGCTATTGTGATCGGCCTCTTTAGTACTGCCAATTTCTGTTGTATGTTTCCAGCTACTTTTTTGCTGCAGTTTTTGAATTTGTCAGTGAAAGAATAACAACTATTGCCTCAGTATAAGGAACAATATTGATAGCATCAATATAAGGACTCATAAATGGCAACAAATTCCTGGAGGGAGATAATACAGTCATGACAATACTTAAAAAACAGGTCATTTCTTTGTTATACACATAACCCCTTTGTAATTTGCGTTTACTACAGGCTATTTACTAGAGATGGACCGATCCGATATTGCGTATCGGTATCGGTCCGATACTGACGTAAATTACTGGATCGGATATCGGTGAGAAATTAAAAATGTAATCCGATACATTAAATATAAAAAAAAAAAAACACCTCACAAAACTTGCAACACGGCGTAACTCGGCTCATAACCGTAGCACGTCTGAGCAGTATGCTCATGTGATAGAGCGGCTGTGTGTATTTGTAGCCTGGCTACCAAATCAGCATTTCATCTCCGAGGAAGTTATCCCAGAGAGAAGTAAAGCAAGTGTGTAAGTTCATCTCTGAATGTTTGTAAAGCGTTCCCATGTTAAGCTTAACAACCGATATATGGAGCGACTGCCTCTCTCTCTCCCTCACCTTCCTGCGGCTACTTCAATGTGAAACTGCTTAATGATCAGCTGATCGGCTTTTCTGTCGCGAGTCCGTCTCTCTTCTTTGTTTTTGGCCCACTTTGCACCAGAAAGAGGAAACCAGCGGCGGAACAACAGCAGCACCTTTAAGCTTGATAAGCTGTTGTTAGAATTTATTTAATATTACTTTCTACACCAGGATCCTTTTCTACGCAGCTGACGGCTGGTAACTGTGCAGGGGCGGATCTAGCAAAGTTTAGCCAGGGGGGCCGATAGGGCATGAACAGGGAAAAGGGGGCACAAAGACATACTTTTCTTTCTTATTCTCATTTAAAATGTCTAGCTTTTAATAAATAATTATCTGAATCTTACACCCAAAGTTTTAATCTGATGTAAAATGTATAGAAGTCCATTACTATATATAGTAACTGTTAAGTCTAATATACCCTAGTAAGCTATAGTACTTTTTTCTTTGAGAAGGTACCATCTGTGAATTCTGCAATTCTGTTGAAGAAAGATGTTGAATCTATTTAATTATTCTTGAAAAATAATTTAATTCTGTGCATTTTTTTTCACCCTGCTTCAAATTAAAGTTGATTACATCGATTAAGCATCATGAGGTGGAGGGTGGGAGGTGGTTCCCTATTTTTTTTTTTGCTGGGAGTTTGCAACCCTATTAGTTAGGTTGCTTAATATTTCTGCTATACTCTTTAAAATACCAGAATAGGGAGGATGGAGTAGGTTTAAGTTTATTAGATTGATCAGTGTTGCTGAACTATAAAATATTTTGGGTGCAGTGTATTTTTTACATACAGGTATAACAGAATAGCTTTAGTGTTGTTGTTTATTTAAACTTGAGTATGAACTTATACAAAATGCAGCAAGATATTAAAAAACAGTTTTATTGATTAAAAACACACTATATCGGATTCATATCGGTATCGGCAGATATCCAAATTTATGATATCGGTATCGGTATCGGACATAAAAAAGTGGTATCGTGCCATCTCTACTATTTACCTGTACTAAACAGATTTCAGGCATATCTTTTTATGTCTAAATATATTGGACATAAAAAAAAAACCACATGGAAACATAAGAAGTCACTTTGCCCTTCGTTGGAAAACAATCGCTTGCGCAGGTTATATCAAAGGGTCTATAAAGATTTTTTTCATTTTTTTGTAACGATAGCACTGAACATGAGTCATGAATTCCTGTGTAGATTATTTTCTGTCACCAATGCCTTGTGTGAAATTTTCTGAGGTTTTCTCTCTGTGCTTTTGAACTTTTTATTACCTGTTGGACTTCATATTGTTGTTAAATTAAATGTGTTTTGTGAATTTTGCATTTGAGTTCTCATCTCTGCACTCCACACTTTGTGACATCTAATGGTGACCAGAGGTGGGAAGTAACAAAGTAAAAATACCTATATTATTCTATTTAAGTAGAATTTTCAGGATTCTGTACTTTAGTTGAGCATTTTAATTTCTGACAACTTTTTGCTTTACTCCCTACATTTTACATAAATATCTATACTTTCCACTTCTTACATTTTCTAACAGACTTGTTACTTTGAGAGTTAAAGTGGGGAAAGGAGTGTAAGTCTAAGTATGTTGTGTTTGTGATACATCAGAATCTAGTTCTACAAAAGGGAGGAAGCATGAAAAGAGTGGCATTTTTAAGTGTTGGGTAATTTGAAATGTAATCTTTCTATCAGCTAAACAAACATCAGCAATCACACAAACTGTTTGTCTGCATTTTGTCACACAGTGTGTTTCTAGCTAAAGATCTAGCTGCTGTATTTCCAGGGAGAGAAATGAGAGAGCACTAACTTCACTCAGAGATGGAGAAAGATGTAGGAAGACAGAGAGAACAGCAGAGGAAGAAGAGAGGTTATATTTAAAGGTAAGGGCAAACTTAATTAAACTGCAAATTTAAAGCTTACATATGATGTCATCATTTTCAATGACATGTTGAATTTGTATATCGTGTGTTGTGATAAATTATATATATTATCACAAGTTTTCTTTATACAGCTAAGCTGTGCTAACTTTGTGTTATTCAAATGTTGCACGTTAGTGGGTAGCTTAATTTGCATTAATGTGGTGAATTCATAGTAAAGCACTGTGATTGGTGCACAGTGCAGCCGAGCTGAATTTGCATTTAATCTGACTGGAGTATTTTTAAACACAGGTATCTCTACTTCTTCTTAAGTAAAGAAAGTCTGTACTTTTGCTACCTCCGATGTTGATTCAAATTACTTTTTGATTATCAGTTATGGATTCTAAATGATAGCTACATGAGTTGTTGCTTAATTTGAGTATCTGCTTTATAATGTTAGTTCTGGTTTGGACTGGATAAGATTGGCAAAATGGTTGGAAAAAGAAGGAGGGTGATCTGAAGGGGTGGAGTTGCCAGAAGGCAAGATAGTAGATATGGAGGACGGCTACAACTACCTGGATATCCCACAGGCCAACGGGAACAATGATAAAAACACAAAAGGCCAATCCAGCCAAATATCTCCAGAAGATAAAACAGGTGCTGAAAAGCCACGTGAACAGTAGAAATTAGATGCAAGCCATAAAAGTATATGCCCTACACAGTCAGAAATAGGGGTACGGAAGGGGTACATTACTGTGCCCCAAGGTACAAAAATGACATTAATTCAGTCTAAGGACAAATATTGGACCTCGGGGTAACTATCTGTACCTTTTTTAGCGTCTGAAAGGTACATACATGTTCCTTAATTGTGAAAAGTACTTATTTGTACCCATTCTTTCAAAAGATAAAGTACAGGTTGATTAAGCTCTTTTTGATTAGAGGGGGGTTTTTTAAAATTATGTTTGACAGTAGTTTATTTGCAACTGTATTGATTTAAGCATATATTTTAGTGTTTTTATTTTATTTTTTATTATTTTCATTGCTGTTGTTGTTTTTGTATTCCCTCAACACCCCTTATTTTTAAGCTGCTTTAAGAACAATGAATTTATTTGAAAGAAAAAAAGTAAAAATGCATTTAAACATTTTTTTAAGAGAGTGTTTTTTTTTAAAGTATAACTGGATGAATTGCAAAAAAGCACCCTTATTGAACTCGGAGTGCGAGTCGAGACCATCCTCACAACATCAAACAAAAAGTAGAAGAAGAAACTCAACGAATAGCTGGTGGATTCTAGAACTTTCTGTAAATGCAGCAGGTGCCATTTTGTTTTATCAACGGAAGGAGATGGATTACGAACTTGCAAGTCCTGGTGTGCTCTGTTCACTTTCAACCGAGGAACTCTTAACAAAAATACAAGAGTGGGGCTTAGATGTCACCGAAGCTGAAGCTCAGCGTTTCAGAGGTAAGTTTTATTTAAAGAAAAATGTAGCGTAAATACTAATTATTGGTTTAGCCTAGCTTAACGTATATTAGCAATTTAGCTAGTTTCGGCATTCTCTTAGCTCAAATTATGTCTTTTTACAAACGTTTTTACAAACGTTTCATGTGTAAAGTTGAGGTCACAGTTCTGAAAAATGTGTACACATAGTATTTGTATAAGTTTGAACTTATATATGTGGTTCGGCCACAGTCTATGGTTTCGGTAACCCCTGCGCAGCGGAACGGCGCGAAATTTGATTCCCTGGTAGCTGAATTCAGTTTACCGTTAGTGTATTAATGGTTTAATAAATTTACGTTTTACACCCATTCCAAGGCCATCAACACACATGGGCGGCTGAATATAACGTTTAAAGGAAATATCTTGACGCCGCACTTGTTTAAAATATAACAAGGGTGTCGCAGCTGGGGTTTGATAGTCGCGTTTTAAGCAATGTGGGAACTTTTTCAGCATGTAATCTGAGCTTGTAATACGGTCCTGCGGGTGTTATTGCTATAAGTAATCGGTCTGAAAGAGCAGACGGCAGAAACTGTCGGAAATCTGGAGAAAGGAGTCACCTTAGTAGTGAATATTAACAAATTACAGCATTCTAGTCTTTTTTTTCTTCCAAACTTGAAAGGGCACAAAAGCATGCTCAGACTCTGCTCTCCTGTGTCCAGTAGTCCCAAACAAACATCTAAATTTAAAAATGAAAACTTTGCATATCGAGAGGATTCACTCTAAAATGTTGGTTTATTTTATTTAATTTACTGATTTTTTTAATGAATATTTCTTTGAACTGAAAGAAGTTGTACAAAAGGTTTTAATGTGTGTGATATACGGTTTTTACCCATGTAAAAATGTGGTGATAAATATCCTTACATGGAATTTAGAGTATGTACTACCATTTATCTTGCAGACAATGAGGTTGATGGTGACACAGTTGACTGCGGTCTTACTGAGACTATGGTTGCATACCTTTTCCAAGGATCCTTCAAAAAGCAGGTTAAATTCAACCAATTTGTGTCAAGGATGAAGGAATCTTCAGTGACGCTGACTCTACAGACTGTCTCTCCAGAAGACTGGCAACCATCTACTTCGTCAACTTCAATAAGGTATTTTCTTATTTATAATGAAGTTAGTATGTCTGAAGCATACATGTTGGCCGTTATGCACTTTTAGGATTTAGTTAATATGATCATTGTTCCTACCATATGTATTGCTACTGTAGTGTTTTATACTTCAATTCACGGAATAAAAACAAACACTTAACTGTTTTCACAGCAATGAAAATACTTTGAGACTGCCAGCCTCTTTTGAAATTCCAAGATTTCCCAAAAATCTGCAACTAAAACTGGACAACAAAGAACCGTGCCATAAAAATCCAAGGGACAGACACACAATAATCAGAGTTCTATATGAAGCTGTGGCACAGTATACTATGTAAGTTAATCAGGGTAATGTTAGCTTGTTGCTTTAGAAAAAGCTGAATCTGTCATATTGAAAATAAACGCTACATTACTAAGAAACAATAACTGACACTTGATAAAGTTTGTTTGTCAGCAGTTACTCTAACACTTATGTTTCTTCTGATATTACAGGTATCCCACAAATTCTGAATATGTGCAAGCTGTGAAGACGCTGGTAATGAAGTACCCTTTCCTCAAGGATCGTGAAGGAAATGGTTATGTAAGTTAAATTTAAAATTTGCATAAGGTTCCTTCAAGATTACAAAGTAAAAGTAAAGCTTTTTTCGATCTTATTTTGTTAGTAAGACAATCTGTAGCCTCTCAGTAGGTTTGTATGAAGTATGTTTACTGATTCTTTGTTGGGTGTATTTTGTGTAGATTGTTTTTACAGTAACTTATGTTTCTGTTCAACAAGCACACATGGCATATGTCTTTGAGACGTAAATTCAAATCTGAGCGGGCACCACTAGTCGACAGTGAGGCAGTGAGGCGTTGTAAGGAGAAGTTTGGTTCTACGAGGAGAGGGCAGCCTAATAAATGTCAACGAACAAGTCAGAGAAATGTTTGTCAGGTTGGTGTGAGGGACATCTTGAGCTATAAAATGTTCTTGCATCTGTTATTACATCTAAAACTAAGGATTCGGGATGCAACTGTACCCCTTTTTTCAAACCGAAACAATACCAATACTTGGATTAGAGCACTTGCTAATACAAAGTACCAGTGCTAATACTTCTACCTCACAAAAAATATTAATTGGAAGGCGCTAAAAGAGGATGAACTAGATTTTTTTTTTTAAAAAATTAAAAAAAAATATGACTCCAAAACTAAAATTTCAAGTTAATAATTAAGATTTTATGTGTAATTATTTCAGAGTTTCCATATTTTAAATATTGGTTCATGGTATCGGTTAACTTTAACCGATACGAGTTCTTTGTGATGCACAGATCGTGTCAGCTCTAATTGTATATTTAGTCTTATGTTGGGTTTCTAATCTGTTTTGACTTTCTCTTCTCACTCTTGCTTTCTTTCAAGGGACCATGTGTCCAAGGAGAGGATTTATTATCCATAGACGCCCACTTAAAGGTCTTACAGTGCCAATATCAGAGGATGCAACCCGATACCATGGTGGTTCATAACCGTATGCAGCAAACGTTTGCTTGGCGGCAAAAAGAGATTGCAGATGGTATGCCTGTGGAGGATGTGTTGAAGAAGTACCCCTTCTTAGGGATGCCTACTGGTGTAAGTCAGAAAGCTGAATTGAACTTGGAAATAGCTGTCACATTTAACATGTTTATTGTAGTAAATTTTATTTGCCCTTGACCTTGCTTTCTTCATCTCTCCCTCTTTCCCTTTTTTTGTATGTTCATGTAACTTCTGACAGTATTGTTGTTAAATTCTATAAAAAATAATTATGCGGCACCATACATAATTAATATCAACTTTAGATTATTTCATTTTCATACACTGTTATTTTGTACTGAAAATGAATTTTTTACTTGTAGCTGTGCAACGAACTCGGGTGGATCCAACCAACAACGGGTAATGTAAGCCAGCGATTTCGTGAAGGGCTCTCATGTGTTGCAGCAAAGGTGATTGACCTTACACGAGGGAAAACCCCACTCTACCAGCTCTACCTTGATGCAAGAGAGGAGGCTCTCACTGATGACCTACCAGGTATTTGCTTTTTTTTTTTTTTAACTTCAAGGCTTCCATTTTATAGTATTTTTATAGGTAACTGGAAATGCCAGATAAAATGCATGGGTGATCTTGTGTTTTTTTTTGTTTTTGTTTTTTGGCAGATCTTGACACAAGGGCTGCACTTTTATTCCTGCCATATGTCTTCAAGGAGAAACTGGATCTCTTTGTCATACTTGGAGAGGTGTGTGTATTAAAATATTTAGTCTATATAAAAGGAAAACAAATGTATCTTTTGTTAAGAGACTAAGATATTGCTTTCCTCTACCTTCTCTTTTGACTTCAAAGGTTCATCCTAAAACCCCCTATCCAACTGTTCAGCTACTTCAAGAAGACTGGAAACCAGTGTTCTCCAGAAGCGCTCCAAACATTGTGAAGTTGGATGGCAGTGAAGTGTGCAGAACCTCGTGTATTTTTGAAGGAATCATCTCTTCCTTCTGCTTGTATTTTGTCTTCAACCTTGCTTACCCAAAACATCTGAAGAACACCCTGATTTTTCTCCAAAAGTACATTGTGAAAATAGATGAGGGTGAGGACCAGCCTCTGCCAATCACAGTGACCAGACAAATAAATCTTCTGTATTGACCACCATGCCTCAGCCATATCAGTGCTCCAAATGTGGCAGAAGAACCTTTAGTTTGACAAAGCTTATTCAGCACATAGGACTTATTCATTCCCATGATGACAATTTTGATATAACTTGTGGACTCAGTGACTGCTGTTCTTCCTTCAAAAAATATGAATCTTTCAGACGACATGTGTATAGGAAACACAGAGAACAGGTGTTGTGTCCCCATAAAGACTTGGATGAAAATGAGCAGGAGGCAGTCAGTCCACACCCAAATGAATTTGCAAATGACATAACTGAAAATATTGAAACCCCTCCATCCTGGGATGAATTTTTGATAAATTTCAGAGACAATCTTTTCAAGTTCATTCTTAAGTGCAGAGAGAAAATTCTTTACCAGTCTCTGTTCAGGAAGAAATTGTGGAAGACGAAAATTTCTGATGTGTTTTTTCAAGGAGAACTACGATGCTTTTATAGCATATCATTTAGAGAAAATGGGTCTTGACGTGTCTTTGTGTCCAGAGCTTAAAAATGTCCTGCATTCAAATGAATTTTTTGAGAAGGCTTCAACAGCTATTCGATCTCCTTATTTGGTCAAAGAACATTGCAAATCAAAGCTCAACATGACAGAGCCTGTTCATTGCAAATTAAGAGACTCTGTGGGTCATACAGTTGGCTCGTATTCATATGTGCCTGTTGATAAGGTGCTAAAAAATTATCTTTCTCATGAAGACATACAAGATCACATTTTTTCAAGTGGCAATTCTGAAACTGATGAATTTCTAACAGATTACTCTGATGGAGAAATCTTCAGACATCATCAATTCTTCAAGGATAACCCAAATGCACTGCGACTCCATTTTTATGAGGATGAATTTGAGGTACTTAATCCCCTAGGATCTAAACGATCCAAACACAAACTTAGTGCATTTTATTACACTGTAGGCAATTTGGACAAAGGTACACTTCTCAGCAGAGACACATTCATCTAGCGTTATTGGTACGCTATTCTTTTCGTTAAGCGGTGTGGTTGGCATGTTATCCTTAAACCTTTGCTTGATGATTTGGAAAAACTTTCCACTGATGGCTTTACTTTTACCATTGATAAAACTGAACACACTATTCATGCTGCTCTTGCAACTTTATCTTGTGATAATTTATCAGCTCACATGATTGGTGGTTTTTCTATGTCATTTAACACTGGTAGAATTTGTCGGTATTGCATGGCTTCTTATGAAGATATGAAACAATCCTTTGAGGAAGAAAGCTTTGTTTTAAGAACATCAGAGGTTCACCAGTATCATCTTGCACGAATCCAAGAATTTCCGGATGATAAAACAATATATGGTGTAAATAGTTCATGTCCTTTTGACAGACTGAGTTATTTCAGTGTTACATAAGCTTTACCACCTGATGTAATGCATGATCTGTTGGAAGGTGTAATTCCTCTAGTTATGAAACTAGTGATTTGTAAAGCCCACACTGAGAAGCATATTACAATTAGAGAGATCAATGAAGAATTGCAAAAACTTCCCATTGGTCAGAATGACAAAACAAACAAACCAGTACAGTTATCAGAGAGACTTCAGAGTGTTGGTATTGTTGGATCAGCATCTCAAAAGTGGTGCCTGTTCAGATTGCTGCCATTTCTGATGGCAGACCGTGTGCCACCTAATTGTAAATATTGGCATGTTTTTCTTCTATGTCGTGAAATAACAGAGATTGTAATGGCTAAAAAAGTGCGAAAAGAGAATATTTTATTGTTGAAGTTGCTTGTCCATGAGTTTCTCACAAAACTGAAAAGTGTATTTGGGGATGTAATTACACCAAAGTGTCATTATTTAATCCACTATGCAAGACTGATTGAAATGTTCGGCCCTCTACGTTTGTTATGGTGTATGAGATTTGAAAGTAAGCACCAGTATTTCAAAACGTTGTCCCGCAATTGTAGAAATTTTATGAACATTGCTACAACTTTGAGCAACAGACATCAGTTCAGACAGTGCTGGGAGTTTTCTAACAAAAGTTTACTTGGTGAATTTGAAAATGTTTTTGGAAAAAGTGTGACGACACCATTTTTGTCATTACCTCTGGAACTGCAACAAGCACTGACAGTCTATTGTGGCTTTTCTGAAGTTGATAGTGCTAAGAAAGCTTTCCAGCGTGTGTCAGAAGTAATTGTGAACAGTGTCAAATACTGTGTAAGAGATGTGTTTGTCATTGATGTACTGCATTCAGAGAGGATTCCTCTGTTCTGGCAAATTAAGTACATATTTAATATTGACACAATGTGGGTCTTTTGTGGAAAAATTCTCATTCCTCTGTTATATGACAACCATTTTCATTCATACAGTGTTAGAGTTGATAGTGAATGGACATTGCTAAAACCTGGACAGGAAATTGATGTTGCAGCTTATGACACATACTCTGTTGATAACAGTTTGTATGTAACAGTTAAGCAATGTATTTAAGAAGGTAATAAATGTGACAAGTATTTTTGACTTTGTATCTTCAATTTTTCAAATCTTGAGAGGAAAAATATAGGAAATCTCTGTGTGTAGATACTGAACCTTTAGAAAGACATTTTGTACTCCTTTTAAGGGTTCTTTTTTACACTTTATACTAAGGGTACAACTTTGCCCTTTAAAGTACAGGTTTGACGTGTAAAAGGTACAAATTACAAGGGTACAAATCAGTACCCACAGTTTAGGGTACAGAACGGTACCTTAGAGGGTACCACCCCAGTGACAAGACATTGTACCCCTATAGGTACATTTCTGTACTTTAATTTCTGAGTGTGTACCTATAGAGGCCACTGATATCAATATGCAAAACCCCTAACAATGCACACAGCTGTCCAAAGTCCAGCAACCTGAGGCTCAATGAACCTCAGAAAGATGGTGGGGGAGGATTATTGAGAGTCAGCACCACAATGCAGGTTGAAACACATCCCGTAGTGTTGCACCACTGTCCACTAATTTCATTGACACTATCAAATTCATTCACAAAACCACTGAAACACACATAGAGCAGAGTTTGCTACTCTAATGATTCTGAGTATAGCAAAATATGATCTGTTCCTTTCTAAACCAAGCCTGCTTGTCTCTGAGTTGCTGGTTGATGGCATTCTTCACAGGCTCCAAGATTATTCTGATGATAACTTTACTTGGGAATGACAACAAAGTGAATCATCTCCACTTCCCATACTGCGAGAGCTCTCTGCTTTTTTAGTAACTTCACAAAGATGCCTTTCTTTCAGTCCGATGGGATCTCACCCAAATTAAGCATTTTATGAAACTGGTCCACAATGGTTTCTCCACCTTCTTTCAGTGCTTCTGCTGGGATGTTATCCTCTCCTGCTGCTTTGCCATTCTTCGGGCTCTTCGGGACTATACAAATGTCCCAAACCAGTATAAATGCAAAACGTGTAATACACACATTGAGTCACTGTGTCAATTTAATGCTTTGCCTCTCCAAAGCATGAAATGTACACGCATGCAGAATTTGAATTATTACATGCAGACGTTGCAGTACCAGCAGGAGGGGATAATACTATATTTAAAGCCAAGAAGTCAGTAGTGAGCAAAAAAGCTTTCAAGTACATTCTAGGGTCCTTAATCGCCAGAAGCGATTACACTATGTAGCTAATATGTATTTACATGTAAATGTGTTAATAATATCTGGTTAAACGTTTCTCCTGATTATTTGGATGTTGGTTTGAAATAAAATATCTCCTTTGGCTGATACTGCAGCTTATTACAACTTCTACATTCTGTTAAACTGTTTAACATTTCCTTAAAGCGTCCCTTCCATCTCATGAGCTGGTCTTTCACTGAGGTGAGCACCTCACCTGTCCTGTCTTGGATGCCATCTAGAACTTGGATTCAAACGTGCCTATAATCATACGATTAAACACTGGTTTCTGTTTCACCAAACTTCTGGTTGCCTCACTTGACAGCAGTAGAGCCACACCAGTTTGACTCATTTTCTTTTCTCAAGTAATACTGCTCATATTGCTACTGTCTGTAACTTTGACTCCCCAAAAGTTTTCCATTGTACTTTAATCAAGCTAAGTGAAGACCCCGTATACGCAGTGTTGCAGTTCAGGGAACGTTTAATTTGCACACTGCTTTCTGTATTTTATTATTTATTTTGTTATGTCCGCTAGACTGATTAAAAAAAATGCATTTTAATAGTCTACCCATAGATTGTGTACACTATAATTTGTTATACTGATATTTAGCAACAAATCATTAATCATCAATCATTTCCTGCTCAGAACACGACGGGCAACTTTGTCTAACTTGCCAGGCAGAACAATAGCTCTAACACACCCTCAGCAATAAAACACATAAAAGACGTTAAAAATTATCTTTAAAAAATGTTAGTTTTTCTTTCGTTTGTTTGGTTGTTTTGTTTTTTTAATCATTCATTGACACCGTAACTGTTTCTTGCTTTTAAATAAGTTGAAAGTGACTTCAACTAATCATTTTTATGTCTATCAAGTATCCAGTAGAGTAAATTCATAGTTTATAAGCGCATAAGTCAGTTTCTCCCCCAGTGCTAACATTTAAGCTTAATCAGTTAAACTTTTTCATACTGGTCTTGTCATTTTTTTCATCACAAAAAATGGAAACAAATATGAATGAAAGCTAAAGGGTCCCTTCTGGGACTAATGCGTCCCAGAAGGATGAATTCAGAGCCTTTACGTGCTGCTGCTTTTCAGGAAACCAAAGCTGAGTTTTTGTTTGGAAGCATTTTGATAAGTCCTTACCTCTTCGCTCCATTCGCACCTGAGCCAGTGTCAGGATCCCCCATGCTCGGCCCCGACCCTTCTTTTCGTGATTCCCTTTTCTCTTTTTTTCTTTTTCGCTTCAGCCACAAAATCCAGAGATTGTTTAAGTGACTCACTTAAGGAGTTCCATCCTTTAATGTTTCCAGATAAATGGATGAAGCGACTTCTTTTTGTCTTTTTCCTTTTTTTTTTTTTTTTTTTTTTTTTTTTTTTTTTTTTTAAATTGTGTGTGATATTGGATAAGTGACAGAAGGGGGGAGGTGCAGGAGGAGACTGGGGAGGGCACTGAGAAGGGGGAGGAGAGAGACGAGACACAGATAGTTTGTAATTTTCCCCTAATTAAAACCAGCTCATCTTTCCACTCAAGTTAACTGTAATCTCAAAATTTACTGCATGTGGTCTTTTATGGTATTTTATATGGATGTCTAGGGCTGGGAGTAGGAAGGGTCTTAACCACAAAAATTGTGCGCATGGGAGGAGACGCATACTTTTTAATATCGAAGGAGTCAGCCGAGTATTGACAACTTTTACGCACAGTGCTCCTCTCGGCACTCTACATCGGCTCTGTCAAGTGCCTTTTTACGGCTGAGGTGCTGTGATTCCTAACAATCTCTCCCTGTGTGATAACATTATCAGATGAATCTACCGGGATATCTAGGTGGGAAGGTACGTCATGACCTGGCTTGTACGACGCTGTGCACTTTTAGAGCAGTGGGCTCTTTAGAGACAGACTGCACGGCCAAGTGCTTGATTTTATAAACCTGGGCCTGAAAACACTTGAATTCAAAGATGAACAAGTGTAGCCCGGTGGTTTAATCCATATAGTCTAGCGCCTTTTCGTCTAAGCATCGATTTGGAACGAAAGAGAGCTTTCTAACGCCACATCCCATATAACGAGGAAGACAAAGAGCTTCTGTTTCTTATGCTTAAAAAAAAAAAAGATTCCTCTACTGAGCAGCTCCTGCAAGTGTAATTTGCAGTTCTGTGTGAAAAGGTCATTCTTAAGGAAGAGAAACAGGAGGGCGGTCAAAGGCGTTTGTATTCTAAATGACAAAAGTGCTCCGCTGAACATCATTGCAACAGGTCTTGTGTAGTGATTGTCAACAGCCACCAAGAAGCCTGGAGAACTACTCTCTTGTAATTTCTTTAACACTATTTAAAGAAATTTCCAGAAAGCTTGCCTAAGACAGCTCGCGCTGTGTTGAAGAATGAAGAATAAGGTTGTACATAGGTCATATCAAATACCTAAATAAACTTTGACTTTGACGTATGTTTGAATTGCACAAATATTTTTCTGCCTATGTTGTATTTGTTTGCACGCTAGTGTTTGTTCAGTAAATAGATGAAACCTCTTTCCAATATTCCTTGGATATTAGAAATAAATGACGGGTTCCCTTAAAACTAACATATGTATACTGTAAAATAATTTTGTCCTGACTGAGTTATAGAGAGGGATACAAAGAATCTGACTGTCACAGCATCAAACATAGTTTTGATCTGTAATATTTAATTTAATACAATCCACATCTTAACACATTTTTTTCATGTAAGTTTTAGTAGCTTAAACAATATGACAACAACATGCTAATGACATTAGGGTAGCTATATCTTTCTTTTATGTGCATTATATGATTTTTATCTTGTGTGATAACTACATCAAAAGTTCTGTTTGTCTAATATTTTGCTTGACATTGTCTGACAGTGTGCAGAGCTGAGGCTAAATTTTATATTTTACTAAGTATCTTTATCATAACATATCAAGATTTTATTCAGTTACACTATGAACATTAACATTCAAATATTTAAAAAAAAAAATATAATAAAACAAAAAGTACTACTCTGTTGTAAGTGTTATTGTTAGTAATTCACCAATGTTAGCATTCTAACATGCTAAAATAAAGCATTTAACATGGCTAGCATTACAACTTCTTTCCTTTCACTTGTAAGCATTGAGGATATTCACATGCTTATGTTAGTGATTAGGTTAAAGTACAGCTCAAAGAGCTGCCAGCGTGTGTGTAAAATGGCAGTATGTATAGAACACTCATTGTGCTAAATGCATACTCCTTTTTAAAACAAGCATGGCTTTATCTTTACTGCAGTGCTCTGACTAAATTAGAAACAATGACATAAAAGTCCAAAGTTCAAACTGATCTGTTTAGTTCACTAAGCTGACCAAACATATATGGCCTTTCTTATATTTATTCAACACACCTTAACCTCCTAGGACCTGGCGTCCACATATGTGGACATCACATTTTGGGTTATTTAGACCAAAATACTCAATTTTGCTCTACAAGGGCCTGATATCCACTTACGAGGACATTATCCTGCTACTGTTCTATCAAAATTTTAAACGAATATCCTCATATGTGGCTCTTATTTTTCTTAAAAACAAAAATAAGGAGAAAAAAAATCTGGTAATTCTTTGTTTTTACAGTCATCGGGCCCCAATATGCCCAAATAGCAAAGAGAAATTAAAAATGCATGTCGTGGAAGAGTTCAGGTCTTAGGAGGTTAAGTTTGGAAAATGCCTTTATGCTTTAGACCACGGAACTAGGTATCTGCAGACATTATGAAATATCTTGCAAAAGGTTTGAGCCACCCATCACTTCTTTCAATTTTGTTTGGAAAATGGAAAATAGGTGAAGCATTTAATCAAAACATAGAAACATACATAAAAATGCTTTCATGGTCCTTCTGTCCTCTCCAATCAGCTCACTACTTTTTTTCCATTATATTGTATGTTTGTTGGTCTGGGTTTTGTGCAGAAGCAGGACTCTCCTCGCCTTCTACCTCCACACACCTGCAGTAATCACACGCCTGTCCCTGATGTCCTTGTTTGTGACCACTACTTAAGGTAGTGCCAGACCTTCAGTCTTCTCTGGATTGTTGTATTGTTGCTGAAGTCTGGCTCCCAACTTTTGAGATTGTACTACTTTCCTGTGAGAGAGGAACTTGCTTGCCTTTTCCTTGTGTGCATATTCTTCTAGAGAAACCTTTGCTGGAGAGCAGTGTCTTGGAGAATCTGTGTGAATCTGAAAATAATCCTGCCTTGAGGAGACTGGAACCACTAATGTTGATCTTCTGTCACAGCCTGAATTCTATGAGCTAGCTTTCTTCTAACTTCTTTAAGTAGTTTTCAGGCTTCTTGAAGGACATTCGAAGCTCTTCTTTGGATGTTGGCTGCCTTTTGTTCTGTTCTCTGTCCAGATGATTCCACACTGCTTCAATAAGTTTGAGCTCCAGGCTCTGGAGAAGCCAGTCCATAACTGATAGTATTCCACTGTGTGTTTTTCCATACAGGTACATTTTTACTGAATTGGCATTGTGTTTGGGGTCATTGTCATGCCGAAACAAAAGCCATCACCAATCAGATGGTATTGTTTGTGTATGTTCGCAGTTCCCCAAAAAATCCCCTATCACTGGCTGAAATGCAGCAGTCACTGTTGTACGCCTCATAATTTCATGACAGTTTGAGTCAAAATTTTGAAATCTGATTTCACTCCTTGTTAAGAGGCATAACAATTGTAATTTGGCAACCTCATCCTTTTCTCCACGTTTCCCTTCCTTGACAGCTAACCTTCTGAGAACATTTCTAATGAGGCTTCTCATTTCAGGTCTTTGGTGGATTTCTTCCAATTTCTTAATTTCAGATACTATTCATCTATTGCAGGTAGTTTTTAAGCAACACCACTTTTTATTTTGTCCTCCACTGTTCCACATCATGCAGAGATCCACTAGGCTTTCAGATGATGGGTCTTTGGAGATCATCCTGTTGGTGCAGAAATAATATTTTTATGCCTATCAAACTGTTTGATTGTTGGCATTTTTCATAGATTCAGTTAAAGAAATGGAAACAAATTCTGTGTTCCTGTAACTGGTTGACGGGGAACAAAAAAATAAAACATTCTTTTATAAATGGAGGACTACACCAACTGTGCTTTAATTTAAAAAAAAAAAAAATAACCATCTTCAAAAAAAACCTAAAGAACTATTGCTCAGGACCACTTTTAGTAAAGATGTGGGTGTTCTATCTGAATTGCAGGAATCCAAGAGAAACAGTCCACAGGATTTTTTGCCACATCCATCCATTCTTTTCCACTTATCCAATTCAAAGTCAAGAGGGGGCTGGAGCCCACCCCAGGTACCACAGGACAAGAGGGGAGATACACCCTGGACAGGTTACCAGTCTGTTGGAGGGTTAACTCAGAGCAGACAAGGATTCACACTCACATTAACACCTACAGGTAATTTAGCATCACCAATTAAGCTTTTCCCACTGGGGCAATTTTCCCATCACATTTTATCAGACACTTCTGTGTTTAACCACAATAAGCCAGTAACTGGTTGGAGTCCCATCTCTTCATTCCCTCCTCCTTCTTTTTGTGTGTTTGTGTGTAAATGTTATATACCACAGCCACAGCATTTAAATTTTCCATTCCCTCAGGCTGGCAGTTCATGTCTGTCTGATCAGGGTTAGGATTAGGGTTAGGGTGGGGACTAGGGGTCTAAGTGAGCATTTGCAGATTGAGTGTCATCACCCCATCCAGTCTTGGATTGGAGGTATAAAACGTGTTGCAACCAATCCACTGTCTTCAGTCCAGAGACAGATTGCACTTTTACAATACTTATACATCTGTATTACTTCTCCAAGTGCTGAAACCTAAGACTGTCATCACAAAGGTGTAATTGCATGTCAAATATTTGCTGATTTTCTTTCTCGCCTACGAACAATTGCCTACCTGGAGGGGAGGAGGGGCCTTTACTAAAACCAAAGCTGTGGCAGGCATGACATTGCAACACCCATCAGAGACGTTTTATTGTTCATGTGTCACCCGAGATGTGGAGATGTATTATTATAACCCACTTAGATATGGGAGGATCATTTTCTGTTTCTCCTTGGAGCTATCAGTAACATTCAGGTGGTAATTCTTTCACATCGAGAAGAAGATACCTGTTTTTCTGCTTTTTCCTGCTTTCTACTCATACTGGTATACAAAGAAGCTAATTGATGTCATATTTCTCAAACAAATGAATCAGCAGAAGCAAACTCCAACAGTCAGTAGGCAAAACACAAAGGAGAGTGGACACACATACTAAGAAAAACCCTAATTTATAACAATTCTTTCTTCTACCATGTGTTCTTCTATTCCAACTTCTAAAGTAACAAAACAAAAAACATCACAACACAAAAAATACACAATGGTGTCACACTCTCTCCTTTAATGCATTTATTGATACTGAGTCATTGCCATAGTCATAAACACTGTTGGAGTGTTTAAAAGGTGTTGCAGTCGCCCTGATGTACAAATCACATCTGTTGTCAAGCCTTTAAAAAGTTTAATGAAATACTGATCAGGATGTGCAACATCCTGGCCATCGTCAAACACTTCCCCTTCACTGCTGCTGGACGGACTGCTTTTTTTTCCTGTTCCTTCTTATGCCACGTCTCAACGTTTGTTCAAAGCAAATGTGTAGTCATTATTGCCGTATACACACCTTTGTCTACCCATAAGAAGGATTCCTTCAGTTCTTTCTTGTCTTGGAGCGATTAGTACAACAAACACTAAGCTAATAGAATCTGCGAGTAAAAGATCTCTGACCTTCACTTGTGTCATTATGTTTGTTTTTTTTCCTTTGTTTGTTCTTCTTGCGATTAGAAAAAATCACATGGTCAACATAGCTTTGTGTTGAATAAATTCTGTCACACGTCATTGTTTTCTAAGTCTGATTCAAGGTTTTACTGTTAGCTAAAATAAACAGCAGGGAAGATGAGAGCAACACTGAGCACTTTTTTATGTGCAAATTAGTGAGATAATTGCTGACATTGTCCTGTGTAGCGTGAGACCCCTCGTGATTTAGCGTTCCTTGGGGGTTGGAGGCAAGGCAATTACTGTTTGCTTTTGGCTTGGAAATTAAGCAGGTGAGGGGATATACCAGGAGGACATATTGCACATAGCAACTGGTGTACCAAACTGAAACCATAGAAACCTTTACATGATCAGATTAGGTCGAAGCTTCTGACTGAAGTGCAATCTATAAGCAGACTGCTGTGCAAAATCTTTTCCAAAAACACATAATTACTTCTTTATATGCGTAAATATTGTGTAAACAGCTTTGCTCAAATAAAAATCAAATGTAACAAGGGTAGCTCTACATTGTCTGTTTTAATGTTACATAATTGTGTGTTGACTGGACTTCCTATTGCTCCCCACGTCCTTGTTTCCTCACAGTTTTATTGTTGAGAAAACAATCTGAGTCGATGGAAGCACTCTGTGGGGGTTGTGGAGCTTAAAAACTCCATAACGTCAGGGTGCCAGTTGTTTTTCCTTAGCAGCTTTGGTAAATTTAATCCATGATCTTGCCTGCTGAAAAATACTTCTGTAAATCAAGATGTAGATGAAAATAAAAAGATGGGTTTATGAAGGCTCAGTTCACCCAGATTAAATATATTCCCTCATTTATGCTATTTAGCTGTGCAGTGATGTGATTTTGTTTCTCTTTGGAGTAAAAATGACTTTAATATCTAAGGATCATAACCCTCTAACAAAACAAGTGTAATGAAGGCTACAGATACTTTAGTGGTTGCAGAGTGCCCAGCTTATCAGACTTTTCAGCCAACAAATGATGACACCAGCATGCTAACGTGGACATTTGATCTGTTCCAGATTAAGTCAGGAGTCAGAATTTTCAAATACCCAGTTGGAATTTTCATCTGGAACACCCGCCTCAACTTGGGTTTCCCACTCACAATGTTTCCCTTGTCATTACTGTATGAGTCACTACTATATGGACGTACTTTTTGACCTTTGCTTCTCTTACTCATCATCTGGGTTTTTAAAACCAGAGACCAGTTAAAGCAAACAAACTCAAAATGCCCGAGACTTTTTATCAAGCCAGCTGTAGTAGTTGAGGAAATTATCCAAACAACATTGCTATCCTTAGGAGTCTAATGACAAAGTATTTCAACAGGAGAAACTTTTTACAGTGATTATTTAACATTACCCAGATAACAACTAGAGCTGTAGAGATAGTAGGTATCTCAGGTCAATGTCAGAAAATACAAAGTGTATCTGCATGCTACGATTAAGG